>NC_060954.1:58160164-58161603 GCF_022045245.1 Lucilia cuprina
CTAGACTATAGACTAGACTATAGACTAGACTATAGACTAGACTATAGACTAGACTATAGACTTGACTATAGACTAGACTATAGACTAGACTATAGACTTGACTATAGATTAAACTATAGACTTGACTATAGATTAAACTATAAACTAGATTATGGTGTAAAATATAGACTATACTACAGGCTATACTATAGACCTACCTATAGAAAGTGGAGTTTAGATTACATTGTAGAATATACTATAGACTAAATAATACACTAGCCTATAGACTAGACTGTGGACAAGACTATAAACAAGACTATAGACTAGATTGCAAACTAGACTAAAGACTAGACTATAGAATATACTATAGACTAGACTGTAGACTAGACTGTAGACTAAATCAAAGACTAGACTATAAAATAGACCACAGAGTGGATTATATATTACGCCATAGAAAAGAATAAAGACAAGGCTAAAGACTTACCTATAGACTAGACTATAGACTGAACTGAAGACTAGACTATAGAGTATTTATATGTGCTATTGTAAGAGTTCTATTTTCAGTTTTTTACTTACCCAATTCCATTTTACCGCTCTTTCGTCTTCGGCGATGTAAACAACACGCGATTAATGAAGCAATTAAAATCATCGAAACAATTATAATGGCAGGCAGAATGATTGTAAACATATAATCATCGGAGAAAGTAGATTTCAATAAAGGTTCATCTGTTTTGCTGGGAACAAATTCACGATGAGTAACATCTGTTTGGCCTAAAAAGAATTAAACGTAAATTTCAAAAATTTTCAATTAAATATTTTATAAGATTTACCATTACAGCTGCCCAAAGGAATAATTTGAATATTTGTTATATTCAATTCAGGACCCATAGCCTTTTTAACACGTTCACGCACCGAATAATCATGGAACAAAACACTACGGAATGCTTCCATTTCATCTTCCGGACAACGATTGTGCGATTTGTATAGAGTAGTATTATAGAAACTAACAACAGTACCATCTGAATCGTGGAGTGTAGTCACCGAACGTATTTGTATATTTTGCGTGGAGGCATCACCAAACAAATTAGCCATACGTTCCACAAATTTACGCTGTAAATCGGCATTGAAATGTTCGTGTTTAATGGCTAAATATACTTTAATATATAAACTAAAGTCTCTCTTGGGAGCATGATTAACTTGCACCACTAAAGCATCGGTGGCTGTGAGACCACCAGCATCTTCAGCTACCAACATGTATTCTTCGGAACCGGCATCACCGCTCTTGGGTATGCCATAGAATTCATCATTCTTAGAGTCAAATTGCAACCAATGACGTGGACTAAGTTCTTTGTGTTCCTTTGTTTTCAAACTCAAGGTAAGTTCATTGTCGTTGGGATCAAAGAAAGTATCACTGGGCACCTTGTAGACCAATAAATGACCTACAGTAGCAACAACACGAT
>NC_060954.1:58161703-58166200 GCF_022045245.1 Lucilia cuprina
ATTGGACCAATATTTTTGTATGTTACAAACATCAACATAAACGTATAATACCCTCCCCACTATAGTGGTGTAGGGTATAAAAACCATAAAAGTTAATTACCAAAATAATAGAATTGGAAAAAAAATTAAATAGAAAATAATTTAATATTAAAAGTATTTAATTAATTAAAATTAAAATATGATATTTTAAAAAATCACAAAATTATTTTTTTATGTTTATACTAGAATTAATCATAACAATATGCCAACTAATTTAAATTAAATGAACAAAATTAGTTAAACATGGTCGTCCATATAATACTATTAGTACAGTCTGAGTTTGGGTCAGAGTTGGAACATAACTCCGAATTATTTTTTTGTTTGTTGTCGGATTTTTCGACGCTGTTGTGTCTCTTATTACTTTATACAACTTTTGTCTGTATCAACAGGACTAGTGAAAATACTAACTCCTTTTAAACCCTGAACAGGAGGAAACCTTTGAAAACCCCAGCTTTACCTAAGTGTTTAGTCAATTGTTTAGTCCCTAATCTAATCAATAGACTAGTTCAGTTACTTCTCAGTTGACTAGTAAAACATTTGTTAATGATTCAATTGAGTTGTCAACGATCTAGTCAAGGAGCTTGTGCACAGTTAAGTTCATAGTCTACTAAAAGAATTTGTCAATAGACTAGTTTATAGTCTAGTCAATACACGAGTACATTAATTAGTCAATGAATTAGTTAGTAATGGAGTCCATAGTCAATTGACTTTTTCGGTCAATAGACCAGAGATTAGTCAACAATTAGTCAGTGACCTAGTCAAAAGTGCGGTACAATATATAATACATTAGAGTTGTCAATGAACTAGTCAAGGGCCTTGTCTACTTATCGTTCTAGGCGATAGACTAGTCAGTACAACAGTCCAGTTAATAGACTAGTCAAAGAACATGTAATGGCTTTCTTTATATGATGAAATCTCTGTATTTGAATAATCCATAAAATAATAATAGAACCGTTAAAACCGTTATAACCAGGAGAAAACCTTTGAAAACCCAAGCTTTGCCAAGGTTATAGCTTTCTCTATATGAATATATAGGTCGCCTTGTTCAGCCATTTAAATTGAATAATAAAAAAAGCAAAGTAAATTAAATTAAATCGTATATTTGCTCGAATTATAGGTCGATCGGATTAAAAGATCACAATTTTAATTTAAAATAAAAAAAAATTGGGATTAAGGTGTCGAACAAACTTCATTATTAGATTAAGAAACATTGGACTGATTTTCGAAGTAGGGTTTGAATGAGTTATATATAAAACTCTTCTTAAAATTTTACAGTAAAACACAATCATTACGAAATTGATAACACAGCTAGATGGAATCAGCTGTTATAGCCCGATTTTCATTATACGTTTTATAATAACTACTGCTGCTTATGGGTATTCTAAGAACAAAATTTGTGTGTGTGGATTTAATGGAATAGTGGAAAGATATTTCAATAATTAACTTTAATAACAAAAATTTCAGTTCAGAATGTTCAATTGGCATTCAAGGAATATATTTGGATAAAAGTTTAATAAAATACAATTACCAAATAAACTTATCGAACTGTTGCCCTGAAAGACCCCGTTGTAAATTTGCAATATACGAAAAGTTTGGGTAAAAAATATAAATAAAATAATTTTGATCTTATGGTGATCATCCTGCAGCATTTTACATAACTTGTAACAAATTCCACAGAATCATTATATAAAATGGTAATTATTGAACCTACAAAATACTTCATATATTCATGTCCAAGTATTTGTAAGGTAAAAGGGAAAAGACGCCCGTTGGATGCAATCAGTTGTGATGTTCATTCGACTACTATTCGTTTAAATATTATAGAAAAAAATTTAATTTTCCTAGAATAATGTACAATAGTATGTTTGTAAATAATAGTCTATATTTTGGGTATTTATTAAATGTTAAGGCAATAAAACCATGTCCACCCATCTGTCTATTAATACGACTTAGAGCGGGTTTCTTACTCCTCAGTTAAACTAGGCATAACTTGCTGTTAGATTAAACTAGGAACAAGTTTAGGCGGACGTTAACCGATGTGTGTGTTTTTCAGTTTTCGATTTAAGCTCAGTTAATTTTTTTAGTATTGCTAACTTTTCACGCAAAAACATAAACAATGAACAGCTGTTTTTTGCAAACATTACTTTAAAAAACAACAAACAAATAAAACAAAACAAATTAGAAAATTGCAATTTACTTAAAATATTAAGTTTTTGTTCTTCCGAAATCATTGTTTTTGTTAATTGTGTTTTCTTACTTATAAGTTGAGTTTAATTTGCCAATTACACTCAGTTAAACTAAGATAATATGTGACTTTACTGATAACTGAAAACAGGAAACATATACTAAACCAGGTTTAACCAAAGAATGTAGATTATCTTTATCAGAAAAACTCGCCCTTAAATGAGAAAAGTTAGAGAACTAAAGTCTATCAAAAACAAGTTTTTTTTTTATAAAACAAAATTTATCTAATAGATTTTATAAGGATTGGTTCATAATGAACTCTTTAATTTATATTGGCCCCTATTCTACATTTCAATTTGAATCAAAATTTTCTCCGTTTGGCAACATTGGTACTTTGCATTTCGATTCGACTCTCCGTCACATAAACAAAAACTTACAAAAACGTAAGTACGATCGTAACGCAGAATACACACATTCGTAAAGCATTAAAAACGAAATGTAATTGCTTCTTCTTTTTCTTACGATTCAGTTTTTTCTTGGAATACCTTCTTCCGATCGTTGCGTAACTGAATGCGTAAACGTAAACGAAATACAAAATAGGGGTGATTAAAAAAATATAATTTTATTGTTAATAAATTGTTTTAAGTATTAAGAGAAATTAAAAAAATAATATTTATATATTTGAAATTAGTCACTTTTTGCATTCTTTATAGTTCGGTCCAAAATTGTTTCAAGTAGCCGCAAAAGATCTTCTTAAAACACAGTTGCCAATATTAATATCGATAGTGGATACATTTTTAGTTTTTAAGTTAAGGGAATTATGCAGTTAGATAAAACATCTTACCTGGATTTGAGTCTTTACTCATTGCAATATACCAGTCAATACACTATTAGACATGTCAATGGTTAAAAATGGAGTCCGTAGTTTAGTCAATTGTTTCAATTAACTAGCCAATAGATTGTGTAATGGACTAGTCACAATTGTCAAATCAATTGAGTTGTCGACTTACTAGTCACTTAACTAATCAATAGATAAGTTTATAGACCATAGACTAGAAAAACGATTAGTCCATATTCTAATCATTAGATTTGTCAAGTCTAGTTCATAATAGACTTGGCGATAGACTAGACAATTAAAAAGTCTGAATACTATAGAATAGTAGAACGATTAGTCAATGAACTAGTCAAAAGACTATATTAGTCAATTGAGTTGTCAGCGAGCTAAAGGTGTCAAGGGACAAGCTAGTAATTAGTCGGTGAATTAGTCAGTAGTGAAATTCATCGAATAGTTAATAATGTATTCAGTCAATAGGGCATATACTAGACAATGATCTGATCAATAGACTAGTTAATGAACTAATCTATAGACTAGACTAGTAATTTGTCTAATCAGTATAGTAGTCAGTAGAACATAAACTACTTAAAACACTTGTCATGGCTAATCAATAGAAAAGTCCATTGTTTAGTCCCTAATCTAGTCAACAGACTAGTAAAGATACTCGTCAATTAACTAGTGAATTATGTTGAGTAGAACATAAACTACTTAAAACACTTGTCATAGCTAATCAATAGACTAGTCCATTGTTTAGTCCCTAATCTAGTCAACAGACTAGTACAGATATTTGTGAATTGATCAGTGAATAAACTAGCAAAACAGTAAGTAACGGACAATTGAGTTCTCAATGATCTAGTCAAAGAGCTTGTGAACAGTTAAGTTCATAATCTAGTAAAAGATTTGGTCAATAGACTAGTCTATGGTCTCGTCAATACACGAGTACATAACTTAGTTAATGAATTTGTTTGTAATATAGTCCATAATCCAGTCAATTGACTATTCAGTCAATAGGCCAGATATAAGACAATGAAATGATCATTATATACAAAAGACTATTTGAACAATAAGTCAGTGATCTAGTCATAAGGCTGTACAATATACAATTAATTAGAGTTGTCAATGAACTAGTCAAGGGTCATATATACATTATATTCTAGTCAACAGACTAGTCAAAACACTGGTCCATAATCTATTGAGTACAACAGTACAATTAATAGACTAGTTAAAGATTGTGTAATAGTGAAATTCTTAGTCTAATCAATAGACTGGTATATAGGCTAAACAATGAATTAGTCAGTAGACTACCGAAGAGTGTAGTCCATAGTCTAGTCAATTGACTTTACAATGAACTAAGCAGTACAACATATACTGGTCAATAGTAGTACACTTACTAAGGGCCTTGTCAATTGACTAGTTAGTAAAAAATCCGAAAAATAGAC
>NC_060954.1:58166300-58182067 GCF_022045245.1 Lucilia cuprina
TATATATATAGTCTGAAATCACATCGAACAAGTTAGATGTAACAATAAACGAAAAAGACAACAACATCATTAACAACAATGCATTAGATAATATTGGTCATCATAACAAGATAAATGATGATATAACTGCTATGAAACAAACCGATCCCAATGACAACGAAGAAGAAGAAGAAGATGATGACGTAGAAGAAGTTGAGAAAACGGATACGAATCTATTGCTTTTAAACAAGAAGAGCAATATAGATGAGGAAATTGTGGAAAGTGTTTCCCAGTTGGAATCGGTTATAACAAAAACTATAGAAAATACTAAAAATTTAGAAGATATACCAGATATTGTAGTGGACCAACCTGTAGACGATATACTAGCAGAAGTTTTGCAACCCATTGAAGAAGTAGAAACGGCCTCGAAGAATAATGATAAACATAATTTAAATACTGTCTATGAGAATGCCAATGATCTGGAAGCGGATAATAATAGTAATGACTTTAATGTAGCAGAAGTTTTGGACTCTCTAACACCCTCTACCACCATAAGCTCTTTGACTACCAACGGCGGTCATAATACGCCGGTGGGGGTAAATGTACAAGAAAATTTAGAAAGTTTAAGCGACAGCACTACACCTTTTAGCTTGACCAGCAGTCACAGCAATAAAAACAATCATTTAGATGTATCATCCTCATCCTCACCATCATCATCATCATCTACAACACATGGTCACACTCATCATTCCTCCTCATTTGGTAATAGTGATACACATCATCAGCATTCGGTTATTGAATTCACCACCATCACCAATTCACATTTAACACCCGTTATTTTAACCGATACAACTACGACCACCACAACACCACTTGATTCCTCTTCTAATACTGTATCTTCAACAATTACATCATTGTCGTCGTCGTCGTCTTCATCGTCCTCCTCCTCCACCATGTTGTCAACTGTTTTGAAAAAGGTAATGTGTGTCTTGTTTTATAAAGCAAAAAAAAAAATCCTTTAGCTAAATTTTTTTAAATTAAAAAAAAGAAAACGCAAAACTAAATCGCCAATAAAAAAGCGTTGTTGTTTCTTCTTCATTGATTTCTTTGTTTAATCGATTTAATTAAATATTTAATCAGTTTTCTTGTTTTTTGCCTATTTTGTATTTGTGTTATATTTTTTCCTCAAATATTTGTTGTCAAATTATGTTCTTCTAAATATTATTGTACTTCCTGTATTCCTTAATTACTTTATGTTATTTCTTATTTCTTCTTTCGTTTCTCCTTTTTCTCCTTTTGTTTAAAGAATTGGTGTTTTTTCTTCCTTTCTCGTTTTTTTGGTATTATCCTTATAAATACATAAATTTCATATAAAATACAAAACCTATTTTTATATCCTTACTATTGTGTATAATTTCTTATGTGTTTGTGTCTAATTTCTTTATGTAATTGTCCTTTAATTTTGTAAAAATTTATCATCTGTTTTTCTATTTTCTTGTGAAAAACATTTTTATTACATTTATCTATTTTCAAAAACGTGTCGATTGATGTATAGTGTAATTTACAAAATATATAACACTTTGTATAACAGTTATACATATTACGATTAGAAATTAATTAAAACATAAACAAATATTATAAATTATAATAGTTTTTTTTTAAATCTAAGATATTATTAAAGAAATCTAAATATCATTTGATAAAGCGTAAAGAACTTTAATATAAAATTATTTGTTAGTCCACCGAAATGTCCATTTCATGACAGAATAACTCAACACTCAAACTTAGTGCTGTCGGTTCTTGATCTAATTTTATCCCCAATGGATCTATTTATGCAAATATTGTCTATTATCTAACTTCGGTTCATGTCACTTTGTACTAAATTTGATCTACTCTATTTATGTCAGAATCTTCCATTTAAAAATAATCTTTTTAGGGGTTTAGGTAAAAATTATTGACCCATATTCTGCATTTCAATTCGAATCGAAATATTCTCCGTTTGGCAACTTTGGTATTCTTCATATCTATTCGACTCTCTGCCACATAAACAACAACTTACAAAAACTTAGGTACGATCGTAACGCAGATTAAGCAATACGTAAAGCATTGAAACGAAATGGAATTGCTTTTTCTTTTTTATCGATCGTTGTGTAATTGAATGTGTAAACTTGATCGAAATGCAGAATAGGGGTGATTAAATTTCCCAGTAATGACGTCATCTAGCAGACAAAAAGTTCACATAAACACTCTTCAAAATTGTAATTTTAGTTTCATAAGTTAATCAAGTTTAAAGGGTAGAAGGGGGACCATACGCCACTTTTTTTGAGGCAGCCACAAATTAAAACCACAACACATATTCTTAATTTTTTTGTTGGTTCGGATACTTAGATATGTTGGCTTTAGTTTTATTCCTTTCAATCTTTCCTAAGTCATCTTCATGTACATATTTTTTTAACTTTTCCGCACTGACCAAAAACGGCGATACCGCCCCATCCATGTCTACACAACATTAAATCTTGTTTTTCAAAGTTAAACTTTTCTTGAGGAGAACTTGTAGTTACTCTGCGTATCACACCACTCAGACAAAGTTCTTGTTCTCCAACTGACAGAAAATTTCACAGAAACACTCATCAAGACCCCAAAAATCTGTATTGAAATTTAAATCCCATAAGGTATTTAAGTTTATACTCTTGCAACAAACGATACAATGAAAGTTCAATAGAAACATAGTTTGGAAATCCCGAAACCTTAACTGAGTTTTACGGTGAGGTGCTCTAACGGGTCGACGCAGACATCAATTGGACAGAGAATGTCCCATTAAGTCAGGAGTGACAGAAATTGCGGTATGGTTTTTAACATATCAACCACCTGATGTCTATAGATTGTAGTTGTTAAACTTCTCTTGTCGAGATAATGAAGTTATAGTTACTCTGCGTATCTTATCATTCAGTTCTTGTTCTTCAGAAAGTTCAAGCGTTAGTAGCAGTTCGTCTCTCATTCTGTAAATCATGAGTACTTAAGTGGTCGACTTAAATATCGATTTAGTGAATGTCCAAATGGGTCAGCAACGTATCATTTTGTTACTCTAGACATTAAACGTCAGCATATTGTTGTGGGACTCCGAGTAAAGTCGGCCGCTGTGAAGAGATTGTCTTTCAGTCCTTTAAGGACTACTGAAGAAGTTGATACAGTTAGCATGAAGAGAAAATGGTTCAACATTTCCCTGCAATACTTACAATAATTTACATAATTCCAAAACGAATTCCTTGTTAACATTATTAGAGTACATGATGAGTTTGGTAGCCCTATATAATGAAGTCATGGATCATGTTACGTATTTAAGAACAACATATTCAACCATTATTTTAACTAGAGAATATTTTTGGGATTTGTCTGATATTACGCATGAAAGGATTACATGATCATCTTCTAGAACATTAAAATGTTAAGAGGAGTATATTGTTTTTTATTTATTTCAACTTGTTTTGGATCAGACCTTGTCTTTTGAGTTGTTTTTTTTTTCTACTCGAGTTCAGAATAGTCTGAATTTTTGCAGAGTTTCTGTGCCTTTAAATGTTCAGTTTTGGATAGTCGGTTCTAGTGTGACTGAACTGAACAATATTCGTAATAAAAATTCCGTTATATACGCCACAAATTTGTTCAGTTATATATCGAATAAGGAGGTATCAAGATGTGACCCTGGCTGAAAAGTTTGTGAAGGTCAGCTGCCTTAAGATTACTTGAAAGACTTTATATAAAAAGTGTGTGCAAACTAAGAGAGTTTGTTCTTTTAATGACTTCCGAAGAAGTTGACCCATAGATGGCGAAAAGGTCGAACGTTTTGCTCTCTCTATAATGCTTTGTTAAGCATTAGAATTTCTCAGTTTTGATCCTTCTTGGCGGAACTATCGAATAATTAATTACGTAATAAATATACGAATATACTTTAAGTTTAATTTAATATAAACTGAATAACCTGTTTGTGAAGATCGACAGTCCAGAAATCGGTCCTATTGTCAAACAGTAGTCATTAATATAACGTTTTGTTACTAACTTTATCTTAAGATTAAAAATTCTAAGAGATTTTGTGGAACTAAAGAGATTTCTGTAAGCGATCTTTATTTAGGAACTATTTATTGTAACTGATCGCTGCAATTGTATAATATCCAATACTTTCATTAACATAAATTTTATTTCTAATGAAATTTGAAAGGAAACCTTTTGATGTTTTTGGAATATATACAAAAAAAATAATGGACTAATTCCAATTTAAGTTATATATTTAAATCCACTATTGAAAGTTTGTAAAAATGTATCTGTAAGATATATTATAAAAGACTATTTAAAGACTCTGTTAAAATTATTCGTAAGTAATTGTATATGAACTCCTGAGGCATAATATACTCCCCTTCCCAACCCTTAGGAATATCCATTGCTTCAACACCTTGTCTTACACAAGCCAGTTCCTAATTTGTTCCTTGTTTTCTATAACTCTTACGAAAATGTCAAGTAATTTACACTTGTATCTATTACATACATGTAACCAGGTATATTAATGTCATTTACATATGTATGATATGTTTATATGATATGATTTATATACACAAACAATTTACATGTATCTAGATACATTTGCTGCTTAACTTAACTTTTTTGTGTTCTTTTGTGTCATCATTATTTTTATGATTCTTTTTCGTTTAATGATTTTCAATTTAATCCAAACAAAAACACATGTTGCTCTGTGGCAAAAAAAAAAAAAAATGAATACATACATATGTATAAAAACCAAAATGCAAATACAATACAACATAACAACAACAACAACAAAAATGTGTATTTCAATGAATCCATCAACATGTATGATGTTTTTTTAAAACAAAATAGTATGAATTGAGTTCAAATTCAATGCCTAATGAAAGGACTTACAACAGCAACAACAACTATAACAATAAAAATAATAATAATAATCATGATAATGATGGCGATGAAGTGATAGCTGTAGCTGGAATAGATGAAGAACTAGAGGATTTTTCAAATATCAACAATAATGAAGAGATATTGAAACCGTTAACAAACATAATGACAATGCCAACAGTTACGACAACAAAAAGCCAACAAATGACAGCCATAACAACTGAACAACAACTTGAGTTCCAACAGCATCATCGTCATCAATATTATTCTAGCAATAATAACAATGACGATAACAATATTGATGAAAATTCTATGGAAATTACTAAAACAAAAGCAACAACATTATTAACCACTTCATCCAATATGGAGGCTGCATTAGCAACAGCATCAGCAACATCCTCCTCATACTCTTTAGATATGTTGGCAATAGCAACGACAACACCAACAACAATGGCATCTTTTATGTTAACACCATCTTTGGATATATTACAAACACCAACAACAACACCAACATCATCATCCATACTTGAGTTACCAAATGAAAATGTTTTTGAAATCAATATTAATGGCAAAAAGGTGAAAATTTCTATTTAACACCCAATCAATGCATTTGGCACACATTAAACCTTTTTGTATGTGTGAGAAATTATAAGAAAATATTACAAAAAAAAAAACAAACAAAAATCTGTACCTCCAAATAAAACCTATTTTTTTTTTGTTGAAATTCTGTAAAATGACATTTAAAACCTGCTTTCATCAAGCTTAAAGAAAACAAAGCATGCCTCAGCATGTTTTATTTAAAAAATGTTATAAACTGAAATATGAAAACTGAAGACAAATCTTAATTAGCGTTTATTTTAGTAAATTTAAATCTATAATTTTGTATTTATTTCAATTTTTTTCATTATACTTAATTTAATTTTTAATTATTTTTTGCACCTTACACTTGTTATTAAAATTACTTACTACTGTAAATACATAACAAATTTTGTAAGTTTTATTATAAATAATTACAAATATTTATTTATTGATTATTTTTTTTTACTAAATGTTGGCTTTTAGTGGGCGCATGCTTAATTTAATTACTATCTACTCTTTCCTCTCAAATACATACATACATACATATATCCTTTAACTTCTAAGAAATATGAAATATTATTGTACTCAACAATTTTTTGCTATATATTTTTCCAGATAAATATATATTTTATTAAAGTTTATGACAACTCTTAAGCATGATTTTCTTAAATATATACAAAAACAAACTTTAAAGAAATTTTATTAAATTTTTTTCTTTTCATTTCTCTCTAACTTAAAAACAAAACAATAGGATGAGACCACTTTAGAACCAGAGGTTACTCAAGATTTACTAGGCAAATCGGTAAGTTCAACTTAAAAAAAAAATAACTCAAATAAACAATTAAACTGTCATCTATTTATCTATTATAGTCCACTACTACTATGCAATCTATTGATGAATCAAATGTTTCTGTTACCACTATGTCATCGCCTACAACTATCATTACCACTACTCAGAGTACTCCTGCCGCCGCCACACCTGAAGTTGTTAGCTCTACTACTGCTTTACCCGACTATGTCGAACCAAAGATTGAAAATTCTCCACCCATGATTAAGTCACGTTTACAGAAATTGGCTGTTACCTCGGGTAAATCTTTTAAATTGTCCGTACCCGAAGATACTTTCTATGACAATGAAGATTTGTCGAATTTACGTTTGGAATTAACCGATAAAGAAGGTCGCGAATTGAAATCGAACTCCTGGTTGCAGTTTAATGCTGAGACTAAGGAAATTTATGGATTGTAAGTGAAACAACTTTAAACTAAAAACTAAATTATATACTAGACTAATGAATATTCTATAGATCAGACTATAGACTAGGCTTTCAACCAGACTTTAGAATAGACTATAAACTGGACTATGGACTAGACTATAGTGCATACTATAGACTAGACTATAGAATAGACTAGACTATAGACAATAGAGCAGACTAAAGAATACACTATAGGCTAGACTATAGAATAGTATAGACTAGACTATATATTGGACTATAGACTAGACTAGACTATAGACTACACTATAGACTAGACTATGGACTTGGCTATAAAATCAATTAGGTTATTCTATAGACTATACACTAGGCTGTAGACTATATTATAGACTAGACTATATACTAGACTATACCCTAGACTGTAGACTCGACTATAGACTAGACTATAGACTAGACAATAGACTTTACTATAGAGTAGACTATAGAGTAGACTATAGAATAGACTAGAGAACAACCTACAGAATTAGTTATAGACTACACTATAGAATAAACTATAGACTAGATTATACACTAGACTATAGAATAGACTATAGACTAGAGTTTAGAATAGATTATAGAATAGACTATAGCATAGACTATGCTCTATACAAGACTATAGACCTGATTATAGACCAGACTTTAGAATAGACTAAATACTAGACTATAGACTAAATTATAGTCTTGACTATAGATTTGACTATAGACTAGTCCGTAGACTAAACTATAGACTAGACTATAGACTACACTACAGAGTTTAGAATAGATTATAGAATAGACTATAGACTAGACTATAGATTACACTATAGATTACACACACTAGACTATAGACTAGACTTTACACTAGACTATTCGCTAACTATCGACTATACTAGAACTGACTATAGACTACACTATAGACCAGACTATAGAATAGACTAGACAATAGACCAGACTATAGACTAGGCAATAGCCTTGACTATTAACTAGACTATTGACAGTACTAAAAACTATATGATGGACGAGGTTAAAGATTAGATTATGGACAATACTTTTACAAATTTATAAACAATATTTGCTTTAATTTTTCACAGACCTTTAGATGATGCTGTTTCAAAATGGCAATATCGCCTAACTGCCACCGATTCGGGTAATGAATCCGTAACCGAAACTCTAGAAATATCTGTGCAACAACATCGTGGTGTTCGTACAGTTAATCATGAAATTAATATTTCGGTTAAAATCAATGAAAAGAATATTCACTACATAGACTGGCAAATGAGCTTGATAAATGGTATGTAAAGCTATAAACTTACAAACAAAAACTCCTAATTAATTTCTTTATTACACAATATTCCAGCTATTGCTAATACTCTGGGAGATGCTAATACCAATTCAATTGTGGTGCGTGAAATACGTGCTAATCCTCAAGATCCCAATATTGCCACTTTGGTGTATTTCAATGAAACCCTGCCCACTAGTGAGTGTCCAGAGCGTGAATTAAATAATCTCGTTAAACGTTTAGATGTTAGTCGTCTCAGCGATTTGGTGCAACCCACATTGGGTATTAAATCTTTAACGGGTCAATTGATAGGGCCTTGTCAGAAAACTGCCGCTGCTAAGCCCAAGACACCTACACTTAATGTTAAGAATGCTCCTCCGGTGCCACGCAATCAAGTGGATCGTGTTGTTGCTACTGTAGGTCATTTATTGGTCTACAAGGTGCCCAGTGATACTTTCTTTGATCCCAACGACAATGAACTTACCTTGAGTTTGAAAACAAAGGAACACAAAGAACTTAGTCCACGTCATTGGTTGCAATTTGACTCTAAGAATGATGAATTCTATGGCATACCCAAGAGCGGTGATGCCGGTTCCGAAGAATACATGTTGGTAGCTGAAGATGCTGGTGGTCTCACAGCCACCGATGCTTTAGTGGTGCAAGTTAATCATGCTCCCAAGAGAGACTTTAGTTTATATATTAAAGTATATTTAGCCATTAAACACGAACATTTCAATGCCGATTTACAGCGTAAATTTGTGGAACGTATGGCTAATTTGTTTGGTGATCTCCACGCAAAATATACAAATACGTTCGGTGACTACACTCCACGATTCAGATGGTACTGTTGTTAGTTTCTATAATACTACTCTATACAAATCGCACAATCGTTGTCCGGAAGATGAAATGGAAGCATTCCGTAGTGTTTTGTTCCATGATTATTCGGTGCGTGAACGTGTTAAAAAGGCTATGGGTCCTGAATTGAATATAACAAATATTCAAATTATTCCTTTGGGCAGCTGTAATGGTAAATCTTATAAAATATTTAATTGAAAATTTTTGAAATTTACGTTTAATTCTTTTTAGGCCAAACAGATGTTACTCATCGTGAATTTGTTCCCAGCAAAAACAGATGAACCTTTTATTGAAATCTACTTTCTCCGATGATTATATGTTTACAATCATTCTGCCTGCCATTATAATTGTTTCGATGATTTTAATTGCTTCATTAATCGCGTGTTGTTTACATCGCCGAAGACGAAAGAGCGGTAAAATGGAATTGGGTAAGTAAAAAACTGAAAATAGAACTCTTACAATAGCACATATAAATACTCTATAGTCTAGTCTTCAGTTCAGTCTATAGTCTAGTCTATAGGTAAGTCTTTAGCCTTGTCTTTATTCTTTTCTATGGCGTAATATATAATCCACTCTGTGGTCTATATTTTATAGTCTAGTCTTTGATTTAGTCTACAGTCTAGTCTACAGTCTAGTCTATAGTATATTCTATAGTCTAGTCTTTAGTCTAGTTTGCAATCTAGTCTATAGTCTTGTTTATAGTCTTGTCCACAGTCTAGTCTATAGGCTAGTGTATTATTTAGTCTATAGTATATTCTACAATGTAATCTAAACTCCACTTTCTATAGGTAGGTCTATAGTATAGCCTGTAGTATAGTCTATATTTTACACCATAATCTAGTTTATAGTTTAATCTATAGTCAAGTCTATAGTTTAATCTATAGTCAAGTCTATAGTCTAGTCTATAGTCTAGTCTATAGTCAAGTCTATAGTCTAGTCTATAGTCTAGTCTATAGTCTAGTCTATAGTCTAGTCTATAGTCTAGTCTATAGTCTAGTCTATAGTCTAGTCTATAGTCTAGTCTATAGTCTAGTCTATAGTTTAGTCTATGTCTAGTCTTAGTCTAGTCTATAGTCTAGTCTATAGTCTAGTCTATAGTCTAGTCTATAGTCTAGTCTATAGTCTAGTCTATAGTCTAGTCTATAGTCTAGTCTATAGTCTAGTCTATAGTCTAGTCTATAGTCTATTCTATAGTCTAGTCTATAGTCTAGTCTATAATCTAGTTCTATAGTCTAGTCTATAGTCTAGTCTATAGTATAGTCTATAGTCTAGTTCTAGTCTAGTCTATCTAGTCTAGTCTATAGTCTAGTCTATAGTCAGTCTATAGTCTAGTCTATAGTCTAGTCTCTAGTCTAGTTATAGTCTAGTCTATAGTCTAGTCTATAGTCTAGTCTATAGTCTAGTCTATAGTCTAGTCTATAGTCTAGTCTATAGTCTAGTCTATAGTCTAGTCTATAGTTCTAGTCTATAGTCTATAGTCTATAGTCTAGTCTATAGTCTTAGTTACTTAGTCTAGTCTATAGTCTAGTCTATAGTCTAGTCTATGTCTATAAGTTCAGTCTATAGTCTAGTCTATAGTCTAGTCCTATAGTCTGTCTTTAGTCTAGTCTATAGTCTAGTCTATAGTTCTTAAGTCTAGTCTATAGTCTAGTCTATAGTCCAGTCTATAGTCTCGTCTATAGTCTGAGTGCTCTATAGTCTAGTCTCTAGCTAGTCTATAGTTGGCTATAGTCTAGTCTATAGTCTAGTCTATAGTCTAGTCTATAGTCTAGTCTATAGTCTAGTCTATAGTCTAGTCTATAGTCTAGTCTATAGTCTAGTCTATAGTCTAGTCTATAGTCTAGTCTACAGTGTAGTCTATAGTCTAGTCCATGGTCTAATCTGTAGTGTAGTCTATAGTCTCCTCTATGGTCGAGCCTATAGTCTAGTCTGCAGTATAGTCTTACCTATAATCTAGTCGTTAAACAATTTTAAATTATTTTTGAATAGTTTTATAATTTATTTTTTATAATTTACTTATTACAGGTGATGAAGAAGAACGTAAATCTTTCCGTACCAAAGGTATACCTGTCATCTTTCAGGATGAGCTAGATGAAAAACCTGAAATTGGTAATAAGAGTCCTATTATTTTAAAAGATGAAAAGCCACCATTATTACCACCCTCATATAATACCTCAAATATGAATGGTACGTTAACAATTACCCTATTCTCCTTCTAATAGTAGTTAGTTAGTTTTAAAATCATTAAAGTAATAAAGTTTAATTTTAGGTGATAATGATGTCGATGAATATGTTTCCACCGCCAGCTGTTGTAGTAGGTGGTCGCGAAGCAAGAGGGAAATCACGGCTACGCCATCATATCGTAAACCCCCACCATATGTATCACCTTAAATTTGTCGTAAAAAAGAAACCAATAACTAAAAAGGAATAAAGAAAACAATTTATATAATAAACACAACAAAAGGATTAAGTTGAAAAAAAAGAAAATGAGACATTAACAACAAATACAATAAAATACTTAATAATCTATACATGGAAATAAACAAAAAAAAAAGAAAAATTAATATATTTATATGGAATAAGTAAGTTCAAAAAACAAAAAAAGAAAACAATTTAAAATACTTATTATAATCATAATGAAATGATAATGATGATACTGTACTATACTTTATATTTATAACTTATTGACAAAAACAAATTAATTTAAAAAAAACACCAATCACAAAAAAATCTACTTTTATATAACATCTTAATAACTACTTAATTTTAATTTTAGAATTGAAAGAAAAGAAAAAAAAAAACGAGAAAAAAGTTAAAACTTTTTTGTAAAACAACAATCATGTTCTTTAATTCTTTATCTTTTTTTAAAAATGATGACACTAAATTTAATACTTTAATATATTAAATATTTAGATATATATTAAAACATTATATATATTATATTAATAATTTGTATAATAATAATTTATAAGTTATAAACTAAGTTTATAAAATTTTCTAATTTTAATTATTTTTTCGAAATAATGTTTATTAAAGTTTACAAAATGAGAAAGTTACAAATTTTTTTTTAGTTTGTTTGTGGTCAAAAAAATTTGAATTAATAGAATTTATTTTAATTTAAGGGGATTTTGTTTTTAAAACAAAGTGTTTATAATATTTTGAAATTTTTAAATTTAAAAAGTACTTTTTTTTAAATTGGTTTTTCAAATAATAAGCATTTATGAAAGTTTAACTACAGTTTTAGATTTATTGCACTTTGAATAAAGAGTAAGTTTTGGTTCTTTAGTACTTTTATCTAAAAATTTTTATAAAAACTAAATTTTTCAATTAGAAAGAAAATCTTAAATGAATGAATAATTTTTATAATTTTACCTTTTATCTGGCACTTTTGAAAAAAGTACTTTTTTGTCTTTTAACTAGAAATGTTGCTAAAAACCAAATTTCTTCATTAAACTCTTAATTAACTTTCATTGAACAATTATAGCAAAAAGTTGTAAAAGCTAAAAAAAGTACTTTTTGTGGTACTTTTAAAATAGGTTTTTTATTTTTTTGCCATTTTTTTATCAAAAGTACTTTTGAATTTATAACAAAATTGACATTTGTAGTGAAAAGTACTAAATGAAAAACTACCAATCTCATTTTTGCTGAGAAATCAAAGATTTATTAAAAATTTAGTATTAAAGTACTAAAAATAACAAAAAATACTTATTTTTCGGTACTTTTTTTAATTTTGCAACAAATTGATATAAATATGGAATATTCTTAAAAGTTGATAAAATATGTATTCATGACAAGAATTCGCTTTTTGGGCACTATTTTGTTTAAAAAGTACTTTTTTTGGCAGTTAAGTACATTTTTCATTTTTTTGGTACTTTTTTTTTAATTAAAACCATGTTTTTCCATTTAGCATTAAAATTTTTATATAGAGCTAAAAAGTTTTCTCAAACAACTTTTTTCTTAATATTAAGAGTTTTTGCAAAAATTGCAGATTTTACCCATTTGGGAAAAAGTACCTTTTTTTTGCTTAGTACTTTTTCTGAAAATTGTTTTTAAAATTTTAAATATTTGTTCACAAACATTCAGAAAAATCTAAAGTGAACAAATTTTAAGCAAAAGTATTATAATTACAAATAGTACTTTTTTAGTACTTTTTAATATTTAAGCACCAAAACGCTTTAAAATAAGAAAATTCTATAAAAATTTCTAAAATCATGTTTTCAAGTCGTAATGTAGCACTTTTTGGAAGTGTTTAGATAAAAAGTACTTTTTTTGACACTTAAGTACATTTTGCACATTTTTGGTACTTTTTAGATTTTACTTAAAATTTGTCTTTTAAGCTTTGAATTTAAAAAAAAAATTCTTAAAAACAATATATTTCCTCTACAGAAATTAACAATTTAAGCAAAAAATACAAAATTTTAAAAAAGTACTTTTTTAATTTGTTATCAACAAAATGCTTTAAAATAGTAATTTTTTTTTAATTTATAAAATTATGTGTTCAAGTCGTAATATATTACTTTTTTGGAATGTTTTAATAAAAAATACTATTTTGTAATTTAACTACTTTTTTGCAATTTATGCAACAATTTAAAATTTTCTTAAAAACTTGTATTTTTTGTTCGGAAACATACATTTGTTGCAAATTTAACAATTTAAGCATAAAATACAAAATGTAAAAAAAGTACTTTTTTAATTTTTTTATTAACAAAACGCTTTAAAATAGTCATTTTGTTTTAAAATGTACACAATTATGAGTTCAAGTTGTAATATATAACTTTTTTTGGTAGTGTTTTAATAAAAAGTACTCTTTTGTTATTTAACTACTTTTTTGCAATTTATGAAACAATTTAAAATTTTCTTAAAAACTTGTATTTTTTGTTCGGAAACATACATTTGTTGCAAATTTAACAATTTAAGCAAAAAATAGAAAATTTAAAAAAAGTACTTTTTTGACATTTAAGTACATTTTGGACTTATTTGCAAGTATTTTGTGATTTAACTACTTTTTGCAACTTTTAAAAGTTAAAACTTTTTAAAAATTTTCTTATAAACTTTTATTTTTTGTTTAGAAACATACAGTTATAGCAAATTTAACAATTTTAACAAAAAGTGCTTAAATAACAAAAAAGTACTTTTTTGTTGTATTTTATATTTTTTAGCATTTAAAGCGTTTTAAAGAAGTAATTTTTTAAAAAATTTTCTAAAATTAAGTGTTCAACTCGTAATATATTACTTTTTTGGGAATGTTTCAATAAAAAGTACTTTTTTGACATTTAAGTACATTTTGTACATTTTTGGTATTTTTTATATTTTATAACTAAGAAAAATTTCAAATAGAAATATTCTTTTAAAACACATAAGAACTATATATTCAAGTCGTAATAGATCACTTTTTTGAAGTGTTTTAATAAAAAGTACTTTTTTTGACATTTAAGTACGTTTTTTTATATTTTTTAACTAGAAAAGCTTTCACATAGAAAAATTCTTTAAAAACACATAAGAACTATATGTTCAAGTCGTAATTTGTAAAGTGTTTTGATAAAAAGTACTTTTTTTGACATTTAAGTACTTTTTGCAAATTTTTGGTGTTTTTTTATATTTTATAACCAGAAAAGCTTTTAATAGGAATTTTCTTTTAAAATACTTAAATTTATATATTAAAGTAAGTAATTGTTTACATTTTGTTGTGTTTTAATAAGAAGTACTTTTTTTTGGGGAAATTTATCTCTTTGCAGAGAACTAATTAAGGATTTCTCCTTTAAAGAATAAAAAAAGCATAGAAAGTAAAACAAATTATAACACTTTTGTTTCTCATAAGAATTGTAAATTTGAAAGGTTTTATTCATAACAATTTATCAAAGGTTTATAAGACTTTAAGGGTCTTATACATAATCAGTAATAAAAAGTTTAAAGAAAAACTTAATAATTTTTATGAAAAAGGACCCAAGTTAAAGGCAGTTTAATGTTTATTATAAAAAAAGTCTTTCATTTAATTTATGGTTAATTTTTAACTTAATTATCCCTTAAAAACATAATAAAATTAAAATTATTTTGAAAAAAAAAATTAACTAATATTTATAAAAGAAAATAAAAGTGGAACAAATTTGCTAAGAAGAAAAGCAAACAAACAAAATATATATAAAAAGAAAAAACTCGAAAGGTTTTGTAATTGAATAACAATCATAAAAAAACAACAACTAAAGCCACCAACAATAACAAAAAAACCATTATTAAATTAAAAATAAAATAAAACTTGTATTAATATGTATTTAAGTAAAAAATTGTTTTTTTTCATTAAGTTTAACTTAAAACAGCTTAAATGGAAAAAAATACTAAAACAAAAATATGCTGAAAAATATAAATTTAAAAATAATAGACAGTTTTTTACAAATATCAAATATTTATGTTGAATTATAATAATTTGTTGAAAAAAAGAAAAAACTTTACAAAAGATTTTTTTTTTGGAAAATTTCCACATTGATTTGTGCTTAAATATAAAGAAGAAAAGAAAGAAAGAAAAAAACTCGAAACTATTAGACAACCGCCCTATTAAGTAATATTAATTTGTTTAAACTTTTTGATAACATTTATTGAAAACCAGAAAAAAAACTAAGAAAAACTAAAAAATTATATAATAAATTATTATTAATAAGTGTAGTTTGTTTAAGAATTTGATGATATGATTTGAAAGTAAACAGAAAAAGTAAGAAAATCATATAAAACTTTAACTTAAGATTTAGTAATTAAAACATTTTTTTATTTTGAAATTAAAACGATAAAAAAACAAAAACCCCTCCATCATAAATATTAAACAAAAAACAAAACGAAAATTAAACATTTTATATACAAAGAAATTAAAAAAAATATATAATAATAAAAAAAAGTATTGGTATTAGTTTATTAAGTTTTATTTTCTTTTATAAAATTAAATGC
>NC_060954.1:58182167-58196537 GCF_022045245.1 Lucilia cuprina
CTAAAGATTACACTAAGGACTTGACGAAAGACTACACTAAAGTAAGACTATAGACAAGACTTTAGTGGCGTAGTTGTTGCTGGGGTTGACAGCCATTGGCCGACAATTTCAGGTTATTACGGTACGTAGAACCTGTTTATATCCTCAGCTCATGCCACTGCAATTACGCACAGATTGCTAAGTAGAAACAAGGTCTTCAAAGCGCAAGCAAGCAGCACTTAGGGAATGGACAAAGCAGACTTGTTAGGTAACTATAAAACAATTGGCCGGTCAGTGTTTAATAATGCTGCTCCAGAACACCACCTACAGGAGGAAATGATGGTCCTCCCAGTCAAGGAACATAATGTTATGCTGACTAAACAGTTCCTCCTGGGATGTCACCGCAGTAGTCATCCCAACTTAACCATCACAGTTGGATGCTCCCCCGAGGCATGTCAGGAAGGACCTTCTAGTATAAGAGGAGAAGAATTCGTATACAGCAGCTTTGAACGACAGTCATAGAGATGCCATTAATACCGCAGTTTCAGGTTACGGTATGAATGTCGTTCTTGAAGGTCGATCACCGCTCATAGCAAAAACTGGCTCTGGCACAACTGAGAGCGGGATGGAGCAACAGGCTCAGCACTTACTGGTACTGCATAGACCGTGACGTCCTGAATAAATGCCCAGCACGTTTATAGGGTCCTATAATACCCACCACATATTTAACTGTCAAGCCCATTCTACTTCATTTAGCCCAATGGATTTATGGACTAACCCTATTGAGGTAGCCCAATTTCTTGGCTTGAACCCCCGGATTGAAAATTGTATAGTTTAAGCTGTTATAATAACTTGACTTTAGACTTTAGACAATACTATAACAAAAACTATAAACAGGACTACAGAGGAAACTGTAGACAAACCTAGAGGCAATACTATAGACAAGAATATAGTCAAAACTATGGAGAACTCTAAATACCGAAAACTATAGACAAGACTATATACTATATATAGTCTAGACTATAAATAAGACTAGGACAAAGCTATAGATAATACTATACAATTGAAGACTTTAGATAAAATTATATACAAGACTAGACTATAGTTGAAACGGAAAACAAGACTAGACTATAGCCTACTATAGAAAACTATAGAAAAGAATATGCACATGAATATAGGCAAGACTATAGACAAGAAATTAGACTATAAACTGGACAACTCACTGGACCATAGACTTTGTTTAAGACTAGTCTATAGATCTATATAGTATATAGGCCATATTAAAGTTTAGATTAAACTAACAAGTAGATTATATACTACACTAGCCTATATTTAATATCGTTTTAAAATGTTTTTACCGGATATATTTTCTAGTATTTAATTTAAATATATCACGTTCAAAATGAAGAGATAAATTACAATGTAATTAAAATGTAAGAAATGGGGTAGGTCAAGTTATAAACCAAAGTTTAAAGCTAAATATGGAGTGTACATATTAAACTTAAGCCCAAAAACGGATGTTACCAAAATCAAATAACAAATTTTAATTGATTTAATAATATAACTTAATAGACATTGACCATGTAAGAAAATTTAAAGACATGACATTAGATTAGTAAATTACTGAATTACTAGGTCTTTAGGTATTAAGTTTTGTTTTACACGACAAAAGTTCAATTCAATAGAAAATATTTTAACATTACAAATTAACCTTGATAATGAATAATTTAAAACAAGTATATAGTAAATTTTTTTGTACAAAAATATTTAACAAAAAAGGTAATTGAAAAAAAAAACTAACAATTATCCAAAAATGGCTTTAAAGGAAATAAGAATTACGGGTATAAAAGTATAAACAAAAATGTAAAGAAATAATAGTCGCTTTTCTAATGGACATGTGTAATCAATATTAGAATTATCTTTGAAAAGTAGTGAAGCGTACATGTGAAGGGAATACAAAATGAATGGCAATTCAGCAAATTATATTATTTAATAATTTAAGGGAATAATAATAACTGCAAAGCAAAATAACCATATTAGAACAAGACATCCGTCCCAGGTGGTCTTTAAAAAAGGTAACTAACTAACAAAATGTTAAAAGTATTAATAATTAATGCTCAACAAAAAGGAAACAATTGATTAGAAAATTTATGGTTGTTATTTTTATTACACTTAAGAACATTTGATTAGTACTACTACAGTAATGTCGTGTAGTTGTCAAAATTATATGATGACCTTTTAGGTGCTTCATTTGACATGTTGTACACATTTGTAATTTTATTTGAAAATTGTAATTATTTTCTGCTTTTAGAGGTTTTAGGCGCCTCATTAAATTTTAGCAAAATGTTGATTTTTATTATTTTTCATATTCAGTTGCCTTGGTTGTCATAATTTATATGTTTTTCAATTGGGAAAAATGTAAATTTTTTTTCTATTTTGCTATTTGCTGATTGGCATAATGCCTAATTTGTCTATGAATTACTCGTTTAACAATGCAAATGAAAATGTTTTTTTTCTATTATTTTCTATTGGCGCTTGCTTGTTAGTTTTATATTAGAAAATCTTTTGTAGTATTTTAATATTTGTTTAAAAATTATTAAAATTTATTTGGTACATTGGTATAGAATTAGAAATGGGTGGGAGAAAAAGTTGTTTCAACTGTATACATTCATGTATACATTACCTAATAAGCCGATACTCTACTTCATGCATTACCTAGGTACTACTTCATATTTTGACTATAGACTAGACTATAAACTAGAGTAAAGACTAAACTATGGACAAGACTATAGACTAGACTATAGACTAGACTATAGACTAGACTATAGACTAGACTATAGACTAGACTATAGACTAGACTATATACTAGACTATAGACTAGACTATAGACTAGACTATAGACTAGACTATAGACTAGACTATAGACTAGACTATAGACTAGACTATAGACTAGACTATAGACTAGACTATAGACTAGACTATAGACTAGACTATAGACTAGACTATAGACTAGACTATAGACTAGACTATAGTCTAGACTATAGACTAGACTATAGACTAGACTATAGACTAGACTATAGACTAGACTATAGACTAGACTATAGACTAGACTATAGACTAGACTATAGACTAGACTATAGACTAGACTATAGACTAGACTATAGACTAGACTATAGACTAGATACTATAGACTAGACTATAGACTAGACTATAGACTAGACTATAGACTAGACTATAGACTAGACTATAGACTAGACTATAGACTAGACTATAGACTAGACTATAGACTAGACTATAGACTAGACTATAGACTAGACTATAGACTAGACTATAGACTAGACTATAGACTAGACTATAGACTAGACTATAGACTAGACTATAGACTAGACTATAGACTAGACTATAGACTAGACTATAGACTAGACTATAGACTAGACTATAGACTAGACTATAGACTAGACTATAGACTAGACTATAGACTACTAGACTATAGACTATAGACTAGACTATAGACTAGACTATAGACTAGACTATAGACTAGACTATAGACTAGACTATAGACTAACTATAGACTATAGACTAGACTATAAACTAGACTATAGACTAGACTATAGACTAGACTATAGACTAGACTATAGACTAGACTATAGACTAGACTATAGACTAGACTATAGACTAGACTATAGACTAGACTATAGACTAGACTATAGACTAGACTATAGACTAGACTATAGACTAGACTATAGACTAGACTATAGACTAGACTATAGACTAGACTATAGACTAGACTATAGACTAGACTATAGACTAGACTATAGACTAGACTATAGACTAGACTAGACTATAGACTAGACTATAGACTAGACTATAGACTAGACTAGACTATAGACTAGACTATAGACTAGACTATAGACTAGACTATAGACTAGACTATAGACTAGACTATAGACTAGACTAGACTATAGACTATAGACTAGATACTAGACTATAGACTAGACTAGACTATAGACTAGACTATAGACTAGACTATAGACTAGACTATAGACTAGACTATAGACTAGACTATAGACTAGACTATAGACTAGACTATAGACTAGACTATAGACTAGACTATAGACTAGACTATAGACTAGACTATAGACTAGACTATAGACTAGACTATAGACTAGACTATAGACTAGACTATAGACTAGACTATAGACTAGACTATAGACTAGACTATAGACTAGACTATAGACTAGACTATAGACTAGACTATAGACTAGACTATAGACTAGACTATAGACTAGACTATAGACTAGACTATAGACTAGACTATAGACTAGACTATAGACTAGACTATAGACTAGACTATAGACTAGACTATAGACTAGACTATAGACTAGACTATAGACTAGACTATAGACTAGACTATAGACTAGACTATAGACTAGACTATAGACTAGACTATAGACTAGACTATAGACTAGACTATAGACTAGACTATAGACTAGACTATAGACTAGACTATAGACTAGACTATAGACTAGACTATAGACTAGACTATAGACTAGACTATAGACTAGACTATAGACTAGTCTAGTCCATAGAAATCAAAATCTAAATACTTTCCTTAAAAAAAACTAATTTTAAACGAAATTATTTCCACTCTAACCGAGTAATTATTCATAATAAATAAATGTTTTTATTAATTTCGGGAAACAACAATAAATATAACTTCAAACAGCGTGAAACAAAACAATTGAATTCAATTAAAAACGTTTATTTGTTTAGACTATACAAGTAATAATGAATTTAATAAATTAAAATATAAATAAACAACTAAAAACCAAAATGGAAAACAACTGATCGACATCAGTTTGCAGCAAAAATGTCTTTGGCGAAAAAAAAATAATCAAGGAAAATATCAACGAAAATCACGTTCTCCCGGTTCTACTTGGTCGCATAAAGCAAAAGTTTTATACATAAAATATACACAAACACAATAAATAATGATCATTAACTGATCATTAATAATGATTATGATGATGATCGTTTTCATAGTTGTCTTTCTCAAAAATGTCTGGCTGTTGATCGCAGCAGCAGCAGTTCTTCTTATAGAGGAAAACAAAGCATAAACAAAAATTGTTTATGGAAACAAAAGACCAGCATGCTGCATCAGTTGCAGCAGACCATTAACCAAGAACAGCTCACATGATGATTTTAAATGACTTTAAAAGGCATGTGGAAAAAAGCCGGCAACAAACAAGGGAATAACAACAACGACAACAGTAATATCAGCAGTTGCAAGATCAATATTGCAAAACAACAACAAATAATGTTAAACGTTTAAATTTAATGAAAAATCAATGAATGGTGGGTTATTGATAAACAAAAAAAATGTGTAACTTGAACTCTTTCACTCTTTTGGTTAGAGTTAAATAAAAATGGAAGAAGTTAGAAAATAAGGGGGAAAGAAAGATCAGAAAAAATCTCTGTTATAGGGGAAAGCAATCAATTTTATTATAATATAGATTATCAGTAAAAAAAGATATAAAATATTTGATTAAAATAACTTCATATTTATAATAACTTCATGATTTAAATATTTTCGTTGTTACTATGCGCCAATGATTGCTTTCATTGTTCAATCTTTACGATCTGGTACTAAGTATTTATATATGTAGATCTTTTAAAATAAAATTTCGGAGTAACTTAGATATTTTGCAAATCAAAAACAAATATTTAATTTTTTTACATCATTTCCGAAAATCTAACATATTTTAGGGAAAGGGATCAATAACCCTTCCAAAGAGCCCATATAGTTTAAGTTTATTTTAGATGCCTTCGATGTCTTGTATAATAACATATGGAAGTCATGTGAGTAATGTTATTCTAAACGATTTTTTAATTTTTCAGTATCTAGAGTAAAACTGATGAGTATGTCTTTAAAAAATTAACTTTCCGAAGAGCTCAGATTTCGTATAGTTTCTTGATATGTTTTCGATGTCTTAAATATAGACATTGAAGTCATGTGAGTAATGTTTTTTAAACATATACCCATCAAAATAAACTATCCGAGGGCATTAGATATTTATAAAGTAAACTTTCCGAATTCTGCACATAACTTACGGTTTCTTGAGATGTTTTCGATGTCTTGAATATAGACATCATGTTTGTCAAAATAAATTATCCCAGGGCATCAGATATTTATAAAGTAAACTTTCCGAAGGTACATCTTTTACGGCTTCTTGAGATGTCTTCAATGTCTTAAATATAAACATTGAAGTCGTGTCAAACTTAAATATCCAATGGCACCGTATATATCTAACGTAAACTTTCGGAATGTCGTAGATATCTTAAGGTTCCATAAGATCTCTTGATTATAGACATCAAAGTCTATATTTCTTGAATCTGTATGTCTATCAAAATAAAGTATCCGAGGGCACCAGATATTTATAAACTAAACTTTTTGAAGAACCCAGATTTCTTAGAGTTAAAGCCAGCTTATGTCTACTGCAATCAAGAATACAAGTAACTGCAAAAACTCAATAGGTTAGACCCCAGAAATCCAAGGGAACCAATACATAAATATGAACAGCTAAGTCATGTCTATATATCATCAATCAATGAATATTCCGAAGATATCGTATAGGTCAAATTTATGAATATTTAAGGTTCAAGATGTTTTCTATTAAGAATCCGAATATCGAAACAAAAACATAATAGTTACAATCGATTAATCAAGACAATTTCGATATGTGGATTTATATTTTGATATACAAGGTCTGTATAATGTATTTTTAAATATGTATATCAAATGAAAGGTATATCGAATAGCTTTCCTTTATTGCGAAAGTACTTTTTTTAGAATTCATTAAACTGGAAAGTATATCAAATAAAAAGTATTTTTCAAGACTTTAACTTAATTGAGAATATCTTTGGCAGCATTTATTAATCCGAGACATAATTCTCAGACTGGAAACGAACCCCAGCATATCTTTAAGTAAAAAGTTAGATTCCTCATCAAACTTTATATAAAAAAATTAAATATCTGGGAAAAAAGTTAAGCTACCGTCTTAATTCAACTGTGGATTAGATTGAATCTTAAGATTTCCGATGTTAATTAGTTCAGTGAAAAAAGTAGTGCCCTGACGGAAATATATAAATTTGAAGACAACAAACTCTAAGGGGAATTCTTTTAAAACAAAACATATTGACAATACAAACATGTTGGTAAAGTATACACAAACATACACATTTACTATATAGAATAAGATATATATCCAAATGTACAACAACAAAGCAATGTATTGTTTATATAAAAACAAAAAGAAAAACAACCTAAATATTATTTGTTCCCTAAGATGAAGTAAACTCCGTGTAAACGTATTGTTACACAAACTGACTGACTGAGTGAAAACAAGGGTCTGAATAAAAAAAAAACAAAAACAGAAAACATGTATAAACCTCTACTTATGCAGTTATACAAACATACTACATGTGGATGCAACCCAGATGCACGTTTACGCCTGTATCTGACTTATTTGTCTTGATTTCTCTTTTTCTTTTAGTTTAATATGTTTTTGTGTTTTGATTTCTTTATGTTTTTCGAGAAAAGTCAACACAAGGTGCATTTTGTTGTAAAATTGCGGTAAAATAGTTATAAAAAAGCAACAACAACAACAACTATTCTAAGTAAGCAACTATTAACAACAAACATTATAATCATCATCATCATCTCTTTACATGTTTAGCAGAGGCAAATACATACAAACATACATACATACAAACATACATATCAAAATATGAATGTGTATTAAATTTTCTTTTATCATGTTGCATGCATATATAGATGATTGATGATGCGTGCTGTTTGTTGGTTCTTATTCGTTTTTAGAATTTTTTTTCTAAATCAAATCATTTACATCATCATGTCATAGTTAGCTGCATACTGCATGGAAAATAAATTAGAAAATAAAAGAATAAGAATATATATTTGATGATTTTTACTACAAATTAAATGGCTTTTTGTTAAGGCTGCATACGAGCTGCAGCATAATCATCAGCAAACGAAATATGTAGAGCATCAGAAGGCTGCCTGCCTGCCTACGAAATGTAATCAACCTCATCAAAAAACATTAATGATAATTAACCCTTAAAGGGCTGTGAGATAAAAAGGAATATAATTAAGTGTTTGACATTTACTTTAAAATTCTAGATACGGAACTAATTCTTTGCCTTATCTCTACAGTTTGTTGCTTTGTAGAAATGATGCCGGGAAGATTTTCCTTATTCTTATTAATCTTTTTTATAAAATATTCGCGAATATATCAGGAGTTCAAATTCTCTTATCAAGGAGAGGAGATTTATCTTATTCTCAAAAATTTGTGTTTTCATATTGCTTTGAAGAAATAATGTCAGGAAGAATTCCTTATTCTCAATAATTCAGAATATATCAGAAATTCCAATTTCAATTACCAAGGAAGCAAGATTTTTCTTATTTTCAAAAATTTGTGCTTTCATGTTGCTTTGAGTAAATGATATCAGAAAGATTTTCTTATTCTCAATAATTCTTTCTTAAAAAAAAATCGCAAATATATCAAGTTCCAATAGCCCTTGGGCCTTATTACCGCGGCCTTATTACCAAAGCCGCGGTCGCAGGTTGCCACATGAATGTCGTACTTGGAGCTCGCCCACCGCCCATAGCAGACACGGAAGAAAACCTGCAACGGAAAACAAGAGTAGTTCTGGCACAACTAAGATCAGGATGGTGCAACAGCCAAAACGCCTACTGGTCACGTATAGACCGTGCCGTCCCAAATGAATGTCCTGCATGTGGTCAGGACCCTCATGACATCCACCACATATTCAACTGCTTAGCCAACCCAACTTCTCTCTGTCCAATGGATTTATTTTTTTTTAAATGTGGCATTGTGTTATCTTTAATGTAAAATTAAAATTATTCGCGAATATTTTGCAAATTTTTGCTTCTTAATAAAATATTGTCAAAATAATCTTTAATTTTTCGAAGAAAAAATTTTCTTTAAGCAACATTACCATAACTTGTACAGTTTAAAATAGACACAGGAAGATTATCTTAAATCGTAAATATTAAAAATATTCGCAAATATTTCAGGAATTTCAATATATTTTTCATGTTTATACTAAAACCTTAAAATTGTTGAAAATATGTCATTATGTTTTACTAAATTAAAAAAAAATTGTTAAAATATTCGCGAATATTTCACGAATTTTATATTTTAAAAATATTGGCAAATTTTTTAAGATCTCTATTCTATTACTATGTCTTCAAGTTATAAATGAATGATATTTGCTAACCTTCCAATCATCTTCCTTTAACATCCCCTTAATACATTTAAAGGTTAAAAACAATCAACACGATCATGTACAAACAATATTGCATGACTTAAAACTCCAAAAGAAAAAAATTCTTAAGAAAATATTAAGTAACTCAACAAGTATTCTTCTATTCTAAAACTAAAACCAAAATGAAAAGAAAAACACAACTTTCTATATCTTTTGCGGTATGCTGTAATAAAAGATAAAACAATACTTTATGACTTTAGAGAAAAAAGATAAGCTTAGATAGAATTAAAAAAAACGAAGAGCGAAACTAAACTATTTTAAACAAAAGAGAAAATTGTTTTTTTTTTTTTTTTTTTTTTTTGAAAAAATAAACACAGATTAAAGATCACTGGCGGTTTGGTTTCATCTTGTTAAAACAAAAGTAATCTTGGGTTTATTCTTAAGCAAGTGTTAAACAAATTAAAACACAAATAGTTAAATATTCTGGGAAATTTTCAAATAATGGAGTAAGTAGAAACCTAGCCTCAGGGTTTAAAGAAAAAATACAAAAAATCATCTAAAGACTTTTACTAAGATGGTGAAAAATATTGCTTAAGGCTGAATATCTTCTTGATATCTGTTAGAACTGATTGCTTAAGTGAAGACATGTCAATTATTCCTTTTTTTCATGTCTATATCTTTATATCATATTAGTTGTTAAAATAAAATTTAAAATTCTTAAAGATCAGTGGCCTCCGGTAGGTGATTAGAGTTCTAGTCTGGTAGGTGGTGGGTTCGATTCTCACCTAAGGCACTGGTTAAGAAGCGCACAACAGACCCCATAGAGGCCTAGGTGTATTTCTTCGGATTTGATGTATATATGTACATACACCTTTCAAACTAACTAACTAACTAACTAAAGATCGGTATATAAAAATGTTTAAAGAGAGTGATAAATTTTGTGGTGAATTCTCAACCCGTATCATGGAACTGACTAATCAAGATAGTAATAAATAGACTAATCTATATACTACACCTTGTATAGGTCAGAAATCTAATCCATACACTTGTCAACAGTCTAGTCCATAGACCAGTCAAAAGACTTGACAATAGACTTGTCCATAGACAAGTGAAAATAGTCCATGGTTTAGCCAAACAATAGACTTGCACATAAACTAGTTTATAGACTAGACTCGTCTATAAACTAGACCATTCACTAGTCAATAGACCAGTTCATAGATTAGTCCATAGACAAGCCTATAGACTAGTCACTAGATTAGTTCATAGACAAATCACTAGTCTATTGTTCATAGACTAGCCAATAGATATGACCATATACTAGTTCAGGGACTTATAAACTAGTCAATACGCTAGTCCATGGACTATTCCATAGATTAGTCCATAGACTAGGCCACCGATTAGTCAATTGACTAGTCAATAAACTAGTGCAATATTATCCATAGACTAGTCAATAGCGTAGTTCATAAACTGCGCAATAATATAATCTATAAACTAGTCCATAGGCTTGTCCATAAAGTATTTCATAGTCCATGAACTAATTCGTAGACTTGACCATAGACTATGTCTTAGACTAGTCAGTAGACTAGTCATTAGTCTAGTCCGTAAGCTAGTCTGGTCTATAGAATAGTTCACAGACTTGTCCATAATCTGATTCATAGACTAAACCATAAGTGGTTCATAGATTAGTTCATATACTAGTTAATAGAACAGTCCATAGACTAGACAATAGACCAGGCCACAGATTAGTCAATAAACTAGTCTATAGTCTAGTCAATAAAATAGTCTATAGACTAGACAATAAACTACTACATAGACTCGTTCATTGTACATAGACTAGTCAATAGTCTAGTCCAGAGACCAGTCCATTTCATAGACTAGTCTATTGTCCATAGATTAGTCAATAGTGTAGTCCATAGACTAGTCAATAGTATAGTATATAAACTAGGCAATGGTCTAGTCCATAAACTAATTCATTGACTAGTTCATAGACTAGTCAGAAGACTAGTCAATATATAGTCTATATTCTAAGCTATTGTCTAATCCATAACTAATTCGTAGACTACTATATAGACCAGTCAATAGTCTAATTTATAGACTAGTCAATAGTCTAGTCCATAAACTAGTCAATAGTCTAGCCCATAGACTAGTCAATAGTCTTGTTCATAGACTAGTCTTTTATCCATAGATTAGTCAATAGTGTAGCCTATAGGCTAGTCAATTCTATAGTCTTTAAACTAGGCCATTGTCCCTAATCTAATTCATAGACTTGTTCATACTCTAGTCAGTAGACGAGTCAATAATCTATACCATACACTAATCAATAGACATGGCCATAATCCATACACTAATTCATAAACTAGTTCATAGAGTAGTCTATAAACTATTTTATAAACTAGTCCATAGACTAGTCAAAAGACTAGTTAATTGTCTTATCACATGTTATATTTTACAAAATGTTCTCTGCCAAATATTATTCACACAAAAAAAGTGTAAAATATTAATAATATCTTAATAATAAAAAAAACAAAATCACTCACCTGTGAATCATTGAAATTAAAATCTCTTTCGGCATTACTGCTGTCAGAGTGTAGAAGAACCAATAGTAAAGCCAATAGCACTAAAGGAAATGTGCAACACCAATAACGCCTCCTCGCCGTCGACAACGTCGTCACCTTGTGCGTTGCTTTCTGCTTATCCAAATGTGTTAAAAATTTTGGCAACATCTTGCAGATGTTTTCTTATAACTTAAGACTTTGTTTTTTTTAGTTGTATGTTTTAAAAATGACTTGTGCTTAATAAGAAAAAAAACTAACTAATTGTATTCGTTCGTAAATGATTTTTGTCTTTAAAGAAAAAGCAAAAAAATGCAAATTAATTTTGAATTCGTAATTTTTGTTAATGCAGCTACTACAGCTACAACGGCTGGTTAAATACGATGATTAAATTTTAATAAATTCCAAAGTTACTTCATCTGTAAAGAGAGAAAGAGACAAGTTGGGGGGAAAAACTTCATGAGTTTCAAAGAAAAACTAGTTATCAAACGAGTTAATTTAGTTTACTACTTAGTAATTATTTAAAATTATGAATATTTAATTGCAGTTGTAATAAATAAAAAGATAGTTTGTGGTAAATTAGTAATTCTTAAAAGTAAAAGTAAAAAAGTGACACTAAAAGTTTTATTTTTTTTTCAAATGTTCGTTACGCTCTTATTAAAAGGCGTCTTTTAATTAGATTTTAAAAGTATGATAAACGCCTTAACAAAAAATTTTTTTGGGGGTATCATTATAATTAGTTGTTACAAATTAGTGTTTTAAAGAAATTTTTTTCTACAGTTTGCTTATCTCAGGTAAAACAAAACTTTGAAAACGGTAAGTGGTACTTAATTTATTTTTATCTAAACTTTAGGTTTTATTTAGTGTTGTTGTTTTATTTTTGGGTAAAAGCTTATCTAGTATTTTTTTTAAGGTAATATAGGTCAATGTTTTTAAATATTTATTTAAAAAAATGTTTATAAAGAAAAGTTTTTTTTTTTGAAAAATTAAATGCAATTCTTTTTAACTAAATAAACGTAGATATTGTCTGAGTCTTCTTTTGAAAAAAAGAAAAAAGTTTATATAGTTAAAAATCTGTAAAAAACTTCTTTAAATGTTAAACACAGAGTCTGAATTTATCATCAGAATTTGTACATCTTAAGAAATTTTCGAGATATTTTAGCCTAAAGATTAAATAACCTTCAAATTAGCGTCATTTACGACTCATTATAGACAACAAAAGTCTCCTTTGTTTAGAAAATTTATTATGACATTTGAAAGTCCTTGCTATTAGCTTTTATATAAAGGTTTAACCTCTAGTATATCTAGCTCCATTGTTAAGATATCTTAATCTAAACTTTGTATCTAATATTAATTTCTAAAAAGTAGATTTTGCCTCAAAAACTTTAACAGACTCTATATCAGTCTGAGAACATATGAGACTCTATATCATGTAGAGACCACAGTATATAATAGAAATAAATCTTTTAGTCAATAGATAGGTCCGATCTGTATATTGTGACATTAAATTTCAGAAGCAACTCAAATCAAAGTAAATAAAGTAAATGTTAAAGTTAGAATTTGCCCTAAGTTGAGTGGGTCTTGAAAGTCGTAATGTTAAGCAATTATCGGGTGACAGCTTTAAAGAGATTTCTATAAAATAATCTTATTTCCAAACTAGGTCCATGGTTCGTAGCACTCAATAATTAAATGCCTGTGTGTAAATATAAAGTGTATGTTAAGGTCGTTAAGCAAGTCGTAATGTTGTTGTACCTGCTCTGTGATTATCGGGTCTTAGCTGTCAAAAGATTTCTAAATAATATTTTCCCTAATTGTCAGATTTATTTAGCTTCACTATCTCTTCCTCTCTCTCTCTCTCTCTCTTTCATTCTCTTTTGCATTCTTTCATAATTTATCCTAGAGAGAAGAGGAATTGTCATAGAACTAGTTCTATGAAGATAGTAAACAAGTTTTAAGATCTACAAGGAAAAGAGGCGATTTTTGCAATGTATAAAAGATTGATTAAAATAATTTCTACGATCATGCACAAACCTAGTGATCAATTGAAGCTAATTGTAGAATGATAAAGATCAGTAGCCAATAAACAATTTCTGCTATTATCAATTGCCTTATTAAAGTTCTCCTTAGATAAGCTGTGGAACATAATTGCAGTGGTAAGAAGTCACAAAATGGCAAAGATCAGCAGCCGATATACAATCTGATCTATGATCGGTAGCCTTATTGAAGTTCTCGCGATCTTAGCTGCGGGAATAAACAACGTTTGCAAAAACAGTCAATGTCAAAGAGAATGTCACTCTTCATCTCTGTCACAGCTCTATTGATAATAAAGATTTTTAAGAAATTTGTGGGACTCTACCAGCATGCACCAACCAAGTGCTTTAATGAGGCTAACTCTGACAAAGATCATGTGTCTGCTATACAGTCCTTTACCACCTCTAACCTTGTGATATAATCAATAATTTTAGAAACCAGTATTTTACTTAATAATTACTGGGAATTGTCGCTTAATATCAGAAGATTAAATAATCCA
>NC_060954.1:58196637-58204532 GCF_022045245.1 Lucilia cuprina
TATAGTCTAGTCTATAGTCTAATATTAGACTATAGACTAGACTATAGCTTAGACTATAGACTAGACTATAGCCTAAAATTTAGACTAGATTATAGACTAGACTATGGACTAGCCTATTGACTGCACTATAGACTAGACTTTTGACTAGACTTTAGACTAGACTATAGACTAGACTACAGACTAGACTAAAGACTAGACTATAGACTAGACTATAGCTTAGACTGTAGACTAGACTATAGACTAGACTATAGCCTAAAATTTAGACTAGATTATAGACTAGACTATGGACTAGCCTATTGACTGCACTATAGACTAGACTTTTGACTAGACTTTTGACTAGACTTTTGACTAGACTTTTGACTAGACTTTAGACTAGATTATAGCTAGACCATAGAGTAGTCTATAGGATAGACTATAGATTACACCATGGACTAGACTATAATATAGAATAGAGCTCGTACTACAGAATATACTAGATACTACAGGATAGAGACTATACTATAGAATTAAATTGACTATAGATTAGACTACAGACTAGGCTATAAACTAGAATATAGAATATACCACTTCCCTATAGACTAGACTATAAACAACACTATATTTTAATCTTAAATATTTTCGCAAATATTTCTAGAAACTCATAATTAAATCTGCAATGCGCTAAAACAGTAGCATACCTTAAGGCAAACTTTCTTACTACCCATAATAATTTCCGTTTACCAAAGTTTACTTTTCATATTTAAACAAATACTAATATTAATGTATATTTTACAAGGATATCCATTTTAAATTCCTTAACTAAATAACAAATGCCTTCAGTAGGCTTAAAGGGAGTAAAAAGCGAGAAAAAAACACATTTTATATAAAATGAAATTATAACTGCCAACTCATGTATGCATTAGACCTTTTGCATTTTATATCATTTAAGCAAATATTCATTCATCATTCATCCGTGTTACACGTGTCCATTGGTCAAACAGACACATGTTCACCTCTTAACACATAGACACACACAGATACAGAATTACTCAAAGGTACTAAAAATAAAAACCCTGACAGCTGTTTTCCTAAATATGTTTTTATTATATGGATTGCAGTTGCTTGCTGTTAAAACTTTAGAAGTGCAAAAAAAAAAATTAAAAACGTATATAAATGAAGAATGAAAAGGGATAAAATCTATTGAAAATACGTTTGATGATTGTGTTTACACACATATTTGCATTAGTTGGGGTTTTGTTTCATAAGATAAACATCTATGATTTTGGATCATTGGTCATTTGTTTGACCAGCAAAACCACATTTTATATACGTATGTTTTTCAAACATTAAACATTAAATGTAGGTCATATTTTGAAAGAAAATTTTAAAATGTGTATTTTTTAAATGTGTATGTGGCTAGTTAGATGATAAACCAGTGATCGTCAGCCATTACTAATAGGGTATGAGAGGAATTAGGTATGGGTAATATAAACGAAACTATAGTTCAGTGTGTAGCCTAGTCTATAGTTTAGTGTGTAGCCTAGTCTATAGTCTAGTCTATAGTCTAGTCTATAGTCTAGTCTATAGTCTAGTCTATAGTCTAGTCTATAGTCTAGTCTATAGTCTAGTCTATAGTCTAGTCTATAGTCTAGTCTATAGTCTAGCCTATAGTCTAGTCTATAGTCTAGTCTATAGTCTAGTCTATAGTCTAGCCTATAGTCTAGTCTATAGTCTAGTCTATAGTCTAGTCTATAGTCTAGCCTATAGTCTAGTCTATAGTCTAGCCTATAGTCTAGTCTATAGTCTAGTCTATAGTCTAGTCTATAGTCAAGTCTATAGTCTAGTCTATAGTCTAGTCTATAGTCTAGTCTATAGTCTAGTCTATAGTCTAGTCTATAGTCTAGTCTATAGTCTAGTCAATAGTCTAGTCTATAGTCTAGTCAATAGTCTAGTCTATAGTCTAGCCTATTCTATAGTCTATAGTCTAGTCTATAGTCTAGTCTATAGTCTAGTCTATAGTCTAGTCTATAGTCTAATCTATAGTCTAGTCTATAGTCTAGTCTATAGTCTTGTCTATAGTCTAGTCTATAGTCTAGTCTATAGTCTAGTCTATAGTCTAGTCTATAGTCTAGTCTATAGTCTAGTCTATAGTCTAGTCTATAGTCTAGTCTATAGTCTAGTCTATAGTCTAGTCTATAGTCTAGTCTATAGTCTAGTCTATAGTCTAGTCTATAGTCTAGTCTATAGTCTAGTCTATAGTCTAGTCTATAGTCTAGTCTATAGTCTAGTCTATAGTCTAGTCTATAGTCTAGTCTATAGTCTAGTCTATAGTCTAGTCTATAGTCTAGTCTATAGTCTAGTCTATAGTCTAGTCTATAGTCTTGTCTATAGTCTAGTCTATAGTCTATAGTCTAGTCTATAGTCTAGTCTATAGTCTAGTCTTTAGTCTAGTCTATAGTCTAGTCTATAGTCTAGTCTATAGTCTAGTCTATAGTCTATAGTCTAGTCTATAGTCTAGTCTATAGTCTATAGTCTAGTCTATAGTCTAGTCTATAGTCTAGTCTATAGTCTAGTCTATAGTCTAGTCTAGTCTATAGTCTAGTCTATAGTCTGGTCTATAGTCTAGTCTATAGTCTAGTCTATAGTCTAGTCTATATTCTTGTCTGTAGGCTATTGCTGTGTATATAGTCTGAACTATAGTCCTGTCTGTTCTATAGACTATACTGTAGTTTTTTTTTAATTTTCTCTTTGAGTTGACCACTGCTTAAGCTACTTTAACTCGAACGTACGTGCATGATTATTTGAATTTGTGCACAAACGTGTAAAATTTTTATTTTAATGGCAAATTGTTTTATTTCGAAACTGACAATTTTCGAATATAATCGATAATGATGAGCGTTAAAGTAGTGACAAGGGATGAATTATTACTGCAAACACAAAGAAACGATAGTTTAGACCAAACAGATGAAATTTAAAGAGGCTTAAAAATAATTAGGTGTAATTTGGAAACCTTTTTTTCAAAAACACTAATAATCAAGGTCTACAGTTGTTAATTTGGATTAGAGTTGAAAGTTTAAAGTTGACTTCCGTTTTCCAAAACAACAACAACATGTTAGATGTGTTTTCGTAAAAAAGGTCAGTTTTTTCTATTGTTTTTTTCATGGTTTTATTATAATTATTACATGTTTAAAAAATATTTCTGCATTTGTTGAAATATGACGGTATTTCCCCTCCTCACAGCCGTGGCAATTAAATTTATAATGCTTCCATTCAAAACAAGAATTTCTCAAACTGAAAAGGAATGTTTAATTTAACTAACCACACCTGGTTCAGTGTCTAAACTAAACTAAAGTAAATACTTTCGGTGTGTGTTGAAATGTGTGTGTGTGTGTGTGCGGTGGCAGCAGCTTGGTTAGGTTACACGTTCAAAAATGTTCTGGCACGTCTGACTGCATAATTTTGTTTTTTTTTTTTGTATGTTAGAGAATTTGTTAATGTCTTGCAATTTATTTCGAAATACGTTCCAAAAGAATGCATGAATGTTAAAACGTCAACACCAGTATTCTCATCCGCCATAAAGAAGAAGAATAATATGTATATATTTTACAGGATTAAAATTTACGTTTCCTTTTATTTTGCTTATTTGCCATGTAAGCATATTTTTTATTTACCTATTATACTTCACCCTATCAAGTCCCTAAATCCATGCCCTGCCGCTCCATTCATTTATCCATAACATTTGTTCATCAATATTGTTTGTATCCCTCGCTCTATTATCATGGCAAAAAAAGAAAAATAAAGAACAATCTTTAGGGGAATGACTTTTTTCTTACAACAAATATGATTGCGTGTGGCCTGTAAAAGAATTTAAAAAACAACAACAAATTTTATTCCTACCACTGCATTTTAATCCATAATAACAACAAAAAAAATTCCTAAAAAACAAAAAAATTGTTTATATACAAATGCATCAACAAAAGCCTGAAACACAATAATAAAGATTTTAAAGAAGACAACAACAAAAACAACTAAATAAACAAATACTTTTGGCATTTGTAAGTTGAATACACTCAAAAAATAAAGTGCAGTTTTTCTAATTGGATTTCTTAAATATACACACACACTCACACAATATCGAGTAGTTTCTGTTATGAAATTTTTTACTCTCATAGCAAAATATTAGTGAAGAGCGTTTTTTCTAGCGTATGCTTCAATGACAAAGTAAGCCAGTAGTTTGTATATAAAGTACCACACTTGACTTGAAGTGATTTCAATTACTATTAAGGAAATATCATGATTTTATTAAGTAGAGTAATAAGTATTTCAAATTTGCATATAATAGACTGTGGCACGAACGCTATTCAATTTTATAACTATTCAAGTTCAATTGAAGATCAAAAAGAGAAAAAACCTTAGAATAAATTAATTTCTGAAATTATTAACTTATGTACTGAATAGATCATAGACCAGGATATAGACTAGGCCTTAGTCTAGATTATAGATTACTTAAGATTTAAGACTAAACTCTAGTTAATACCATAGACTAGACTCCAGATCAGACCATATCACAGAATATCGACTAGAGTATAGTCTAGACTATATACTAGACTGTAGTCCTGGCTGTAGACAGGACTAAAGTCAAGGCTATTGACAAGACTAAAGTTCAGACTATAGACAAGACTAAAGACTATATAACAGAACTATAGTCCAGGCAATAGAAAATATTATTGTATAAACTATAGACAAGACTATAGAATAGTCAATAGTCTAGACTATGGAGGAAACAAGAGCCTAGTCTACAGACTAGACTATAGACAAGACTAAAGTCCAGACTATAGCCAAGACTAAAGACTATATAACAGAACTATAGTCCAGGCAATAGGAAATATTATTGTATAGACTTTAGACAAGACCATAGAATAGTCAATAGTCCAGACTATGGAGGAAACAACAGTTCAGTATACTTATTTGACTATAGACGAAACTATAGTCCAGACTATAGACTAGCAAATAGTCCAGACTATAGACTAAAAAATAGTCCAGACTATAGACTAAAAAATAGTTCAAATTATGAACTAGACTCTAATACAGACTTTACATTAGACTATAGACAGGACTATACACTAGATCATAGTCTAGACCATAAAATAGACTATAGTCCAGAATATTAAATAGTGTGTAGTTCAGATTAATTCTATTTTAGTCCCGACTATTCACAATACTATAGTCCAGACAATAGACTGGACTATAGTCCAAACTATAGACTACAAGTCAAGACTTTAGAGTATACTATAGTCTAGACTATGTTTAGACTACATTTTAGTTTAGACTATTGACCAAAATATGGCGTAGAATATAGTTCAGACTAGACTATAGTTAAGACTATAAACTATACTATGGTCCTATGAACTACACATTATATTAGTCTAGACTATACACTAGACTATAGCCCAGGCTGTTAAATAGTGTTTATTTCATATTATTAACTTTATTTTAGTCCAGACTATTCGCTATACTATAGTCCAGACAATAGACTAGTGTATAGACTATAGTCCAGATTTTAGTCCAGACACTATAGTCTGGACTATAGTGTATAGACTATAGTCCAGACTTTAGAGTAGACTATAGTACAGACTATGGACTAGACTATAGTTTCGACTATAGCTCCAGCTCTTGACTAGTCTAGACTCAAGACTAGACAATAGTCCATAGTCTGAACTATAGATTACACTATAGTCCAGACTATGGACTAGACCATATCCCAAACTATAGACTACACTTTAGTCCAAACTATAGACTAGACTATAGTCCAAACTATAAACTAGACTATAGACTATGTTATAGTTCAGATTGTGGACTAGACCGTTGCTCAGACTATGAACTAGACTATATTCCAGACTAGATTATAGTCCAGACTATTGTGTAGAATAGACAGTCCAAAGCAGACTTTCCGCAGAAATATTGAAAGTAGACTCTTGTCCCGTGTATAGTCTATATACTAGACTGTTGTGCAGAATATAAATGAGTGTATAGATTAGAATGTTGACTAATTCCAATCTTTACATTAAATAGTAATCAATACTATGGGTCATATTATAGGCTAAACTATAGATTAGAGTATATAATAGATTTTAACCTATATAAGATCTAGGTAGTCTAGTCCAGTCCATTGACAAAATTAGACAACAAATTCAGAACATTGACTTAATTATAAACTAGATAAGTGTGCAGAATATGGACAAGACCCTTTGTCAAACTTTTAACGTTAATTGTTTATCAGTAAATTGAGGTTACATGATGTTTGTGTTGGTTTAAAGGTTTTTTCAAGATTTAGCCAATTTCCGTTTTAACCAAAATTTAAAAAAATTGAAATATCTTAAAATTTGCCTAAGTGTAAAATGATGCCTGCATAAATCGAATAGTAACGAAATAAAAAAAATCTCATCATATTAGTGCTAATCGAGCGCTAATTTAAATTTATTTAAGAAAAATCATGATCTGTGCAAAATGTGTATATGTATATATTTTGCTTAAAATTTACAACTATAAAATGCTGAGATTTATTTTAAGAGTTTTTTTTTCTTTACAAATGAAACATTTTTTTTTCAAAAGTAGTGCACTGCCATACAGCAGTTTAAAATGAACAATCTACAGCGTCAGGGGCATTTTGTATATAACTTTATTTAGGTTTTTTGGATTTGTAAGAAAAAATATTTCTCATGGTTAATTTGTTTATATTACTACAACATTACATATACAATACGGCGCAAACTTCAAGAGCTACGAAAATCACAAATCACTCTGCAATGGCATGAACAACTTGGTTTTTAAGAGTACAAACTTTGGGCAAGAGAGTTGCTTGCCCGCTCATTTGTTTAATTATAAAGAATATATATGTTCAATTAAAAATCAAATTGTACACACGGTTTTTCATTTTAACAAAATTTTTTTTAAGGAAAAAGAGTTCAATGAACTTATTTTTTTAGGTTTTTAGTTTAATTTAAATTTTGTATATTTGTTTGGTAAAAAAATAAATAAATAATTTTTCTTCCGATTTGTAATTTAACAAAAGGGGAGAGAGAGATTTATTTATTTGTTGTTGTTGTAAGTAATTACCTACAATAATTACTAAAAAGGGGAATAATAAAATTAGATTTGTATAAAATAATGAAATTATTTATTTATAGTGGCGCTTTGTTAAATCAAAATTTTATTACTCTTTTACTTATACGTGGAAGCCCCCTTTTTAAAATGATCTACAACAACAACTACATCAGCAACAGCAGCAGAGGCTATACAGCCAAACGATTGATCATTCTTATTCATTCAGTTTAGTCAATCAGTCAGTAAGTTTGCTGCTTTTAACGTTAAAGGTTCTTTAAAATTTCTCTACTGCTGGTTGGTGGTAGTACGAGTGTGTGTGTGTGTGTGTGTATGTGTGTATTTATGTGTCTGTGCGTTTTAATGATTTAAGGGTGTGTTTCATTCACTCTTTGCTTTTGTTGTTGTACTTATTATTATTTAATTTTATATCTTTTTTTTATCAAAAAAATTTTAGTTGTCGACATTTAATTGAATACAACACACAGAACACACTCTTCTTGCAGCAGTCAGCACGTGCTGTTTTAGCTGAAAACTTATAAAATATAAGAAGAATCGGAGCAAAAACAAAAACACAACAACAACAACGAAAAATAAATAAATAAAAATCAAAATAATTACAAAAACGAAAAAAATCATAAAATTAATATATTTCCGTTTCACAAAATGTTTAGATTTAAACAAAATTTCAAACCATGAACACTACGCATTCCAGTTAACGGTTGTGTTAAAAAAAAATTATTAAATAAATTCGGGATTTAAAAAATTTAATTAATAATTTTTTTTCAATAAAAATTATTTAAAGTGAAAAAAAA
>NC_060954.1:58204632-58240583 GCF_022045245.1 Lucilia cuprina
TTTTTTTTTTTGTTAAAATTATTTTGGCATTCATAATAATAATTGAGCCACGCTGGGATATTGTTTTGAGGTTTCCCATGACAAATTGCTTGTTCGACTGGCTGGATGACTAAAAGGCGATAAAAAGATCGCATTAAATTGTCAATTGACACGCCTAACATTTTATATTGATTATAATTTATTTGCTTTTGTAATGCTAGATTTGAAATTATTTAAATCTTGTTTGTATAAGAAAGTGTGTTGATATTTATTTTAACCCTAAAGTAAATAAATTGGTAGTTCTCATTAAATCTGGGTAATTTTACCTGGTACCAATTATTCCTGTCATCGATACTCATATATATTTAAAGTTTTCAGGAAAATTTCCTAATATTTCCAATTTTACACATACTTATACGAATGGCACATTTTCTTTAGGAATTCTTAACTGTAATTATAGACTACAGACTAAAAATTAGAGAAGACTTACGAATAGACTTTAGACTAGAGAAACAACTATAGATCAGACAATAGAACAGAAGGCAGAATAGACTGTATACTAGATCTAAGACATGAATATAGACAATAGCTTTGACTATTCACTAGACTTTAGACAAAATTAGACCATAGATTAGATTATCGACTAAATACTAAATTATATACTAAACTATATACTAAAATATAGACAAGACTATAGAAAAGACTTAAGACATGTCTATAGACTAGACCATAGACTAGACTATAGACTAGACCATAGACTAGACTACAGACCAAACTATAGACTAAACTATAGACAAGACTATAGTCTAGACTATAGACTAAACTATAGACTATAGACTAGACTACAGACTAGACTATAGACTAGACTATAGACTAGACTATAGACTAGACTATAGACTAGACTATAGACTAGACTATAGACTAGACTATAGACTAGACTACAGACTAGACTATATACTAGACTATAGACTAGACTATAGACCAGACTATAGACTGAACTATAGACTACACTATAGACTACACTATAGACTAGACCATAGACTAAACTATAGACTAGACCATAGACTAGACTACAGACCAAACTATAGACTAAACTATAGACAAGACTATAGTCTAGACTATAGACTAAACTATAGACTATAGACTAGACTACAGACTAGACTATAGACTAGACTATAGACTAGACTATAGACTAGACTATAGACTAGACTATAGACTAGACTACAGACTAGACTATATACTAGACTATAGACTAGACTATAGACTAGACTATAGACTAGACTATAGACTAGACTATAGACTAGACTATAGACTAGACTATAGACTAGACTATAGACTAGACTATAGACTAGACTATAGACTAGACTATAGACTAGACTATAGACTAGACTATAGACTAGACTATAGACTAGACTATAGACTAGACTATAGGCTAGACTATAGACTAGACTATAGACTAGACTATAGACTAGACTATAGACTAGACTATAGACTAGACTATAGACTAGACTATAGACTAGACTATAGACTAGACTATAGACTAGACTATAGACTAGACTATAGACTAGACTATAGACTAGACTATAGACTAGACTATAGACTAGACTATAGACTAGACTATAGACTAGACTATAGACTAGACTATAGACTAGACTATAGACTAGACTATAGACTAGACTATAGACTAGACCATAGACTAGACTATAGACTAGACTATAGACTAGACTATAGACTAGACTATAGACTAGACTATAGACTAGACTATAGACTAGACTATAGACTAGACTATAGACTAGACTATAGACTAGACTATAGACTAGACTATAGACTAGACTATAGACTAGACTATAGACTAGACTATAGACTAGACTATAGACTAGACTATAGACTAGACTATAGACTAGACTATAGACTAGACTATAGACTAGACTATAGACTAGACTATAGACTAGACTATAGACTAGACTATAGACTAGACTATAGACTAGACTATAGACTAGATTATAGACTAGACAATGGACTAGACTATGGACTAGTCTATAGACTAGACTATAGACTAGACTATAGACTAGACTATAGACTAGACTATAGACTAGACTATAGACTAGACTATAGACTAGACTATAGACTAGACTATAGACTAGACTATAGACTAGACTATAGACTAGACTATAGACTAGACTATAGACTAGACTATAGACTAGACTATAGACTAGACTATAGACTAGACTATAGACTAGACTATAGACTAGACTATAGACTAGACTATAGACTAGACTATAGACTAGACTATAGACTAGACTATAGACTAGACTATAGACTAGACTATAGACTAGACTATAGACTAGACTATAGACTAGACTATAGACTAGACTATAGACTAGACTATAGACTAGACTATAGACTAGACTATAGACTAGACTATAGACTAGACTATAGACTAGACTATAGACTAGACTATAGACTAGACTATAGACTAGACTATAGACTAGACTATAGACTAGACTATAGACTAGACTATAGACTAGACTATAGACTAGACTATAGACTAGACTATATACTAGACTATAGACTAGACTATAGACTAGACTATAGACTAGACTATAGACTAGACTATAGACTAGACTATAGACTAGACTATAGACTAGACTATAGACTAGACTATAGACTAGACTATAGACTAGACTATAGACTAGACTATAGACTAGACTATAGACTAGACTATAGACTAGACTATAGACTAGACTATAGACTAGACTATAGACTAGACTATAGACTAGACTATAGACTAGACTATAGACTAGACTATAGACTAGACTATAGACTAGACTATAGACTAGACTATAGACTAGACTATAGACTAGACTTTAGACTGGACTTTAGACTCGACTATAGACTAGACTTTAAACTAGACTTTAGACTCGACTATAGACTATACTTTACACTAGACATTAGACTAAATTATAGACTACTCATAATCTAAACTTTAGACTAGAGTATATACTAAACTTTAAGACTATACAGTCTAGTTCTTAGTCCATTAACTTAAATGTTAATTATGATTTCACAGTTAAAATAAAATTTCTTAATTAAAATGCAGTTCAGCCAGTTCACATGCAATTTTGCAGAATTTTTTTTTAGTTGCTTCAACAATTTTACCACCAAAATGAAATTAACTTGTCAAATCCCTCGTGTAATATTTCACACTTCACTTCCACGGCGACATAATCTTCAGTCATAATTATGACAGCTAAATATTTAAATGTTTTGCGTTGACTTACAAACTGACACTTGCTGTTGACAAACATATGTACATATGTATGTACACACCCCTTTCGAATATATATACATAAGTATTGTTGTATTTAGTAAGTTTAATTTGTTTTTAATCAAGTCATAAAGAAACTAAAATTTCAACATAATAAGAAATAAAATGTTTTATAGTTTTTTTTCGCTTAAATTTACATAATTTTTCATAATTTATAAACATAAATATTGTAATAATGTTAAAAAAATAAATAGTGATTTTAAAACAAAGAATTTTTAATGTTTAACGTTTATTGTTGGTACGTGATTTTTAAATGAATTAACAACAATAATGAATTGACTTTGTACTTGTAAAACGTATGGAGAACAATGTTAAAAATTTTTAACAATAGACCCCGGAGTTGTAAAGTAAAATTGTTTAATTCATTATTAAGTATAGATTATACTTTAACAATGATAAAGCTAGAGATAGCTTAATAATTAATCAAATTGTTGTTGTTGCTGTTGTTGTTAACAATAAAAAGAAATAAAAATCAGAAAAGCGCACCTTAAACACAATTCTGTTTTAAAAACAAATATTTTCTTTTTTGTCTTTACTATTATTAGCCATGTTAGACGAGTATGTATAGTTATAGATACATTTCAGATACAAAATAGTAATTCCACAACAAAACGAGGACAAATTTCCCAAGATTTCCGTCTGTCAACACTTGGAAACACACTCTATATGCACGCACACGTTTATGGTTAATCACCATCAAATACTTGTTTAATTTTAATTCTTTTTGATTTGTTTTTTTTTTTTTTTTCAAGAAATCGAAAAGAAAGACATGCCATCCATGCCAAATAATTATAATCACGTATATAGCTCGAATTGAAACTAAATATGTTTTTACTGTTTAACATGTAACATGTCTGTGCAACATTTTCAACTGCTTCTGTGTGTTTACTTTTGTATGCAAGTGTAAGTTAAGCTTTTTTATTTATATTTAAAAATGCAAAAAAATATTTGCATTTAAATCGACATAAATTATAATAAACTCAGCAGGAAAAATAATTGTGTTCAATTAAATGAACCATAGATACAAATAAACATAATTTGTTAGAAATTGTTTAGAAATTAAAAAGCTTATTAATTAAGGCTTCTGTATAAGTAACACTTAGAGTGAAAATTGAAACCATTTATTTAGCACTACTGACAAAGTGACACAGTTTTCTTAAGCAAACTTTGTTTTCTAGCAACAAAACAAAAAAAACTTTTAGCTTTTTAATGGAAATTTATATAAACTTTTGCAATACGAAAAATAAAAACTACAAAAGCTTTTTTTCTAAAGATATTTATTTATAATGTTTTCACCTTTTAAAAGCTTTCTTATTGGGAAAACCCTGTTTAAATGATAAACTCTTTTAATTTCGTAAAAATAATGAGAATAAGCTCTCGAGAAAAATATTATGTTTTTACAAGCTTTTTACTTCTGTATATCTCAAGAAAACTCTTTCAAAACAAAAAACTTTTAAAGCTTTTTTTAATTTTTGTACTTTTTTCAACTAGAAAAGTTAATTTTTCCAGACAATACTTTCTCACTATATTTTCACTACAACAAAAGCTTTTTTACTTGAAAAGCTTTCTTTACTAAACCAACGATTTTTGTTCAACAGAAAACTTTAATTTCCTTAAAATAATATAAAACTTTTTCCAATAAAAGCTTTTCACTACAGCAAAATTATATCTAAATGAAACTTTTTATATAGAAAAACTTTTGCACTAAAAATCTTCTTTTTCAAAAAAAAAAGTTCTTCACTAACAACCTTTTCATCAAAAGAAGCTTTTCCACAGAAATTTCTCTAAAAGTCTTTTCTAGAGAAAGAGGTTTTTCACATGAAAAACTTTTTCATTTGGAAGTTTTTTTCACCGTAAATGCTTTTTCTTTAACAATGCATTTTAATTTTTCTTTATTTAGCTTTTCTAGTAAAAGCTCTAAAAAACGTTTAATTTTTCTTTATTAAACTTAAACTAAAAAAGAAGCTTTTTAAACAGAAAAAATTTATACTTCAGGGAAAAACTTTTTCTTTCAGACTTTTTTGTACATTTTCTCTTGAAAAAGCTTTTTCTTTTAAATGTTTTTGTGCAGAAAAAGCTACTTTTTTAAACGAAAAAAAAAAAACTTTTTTAACAGAAGAAAAAACTTTTTATCATATAAAGCTTTTAACTATACTTCAAGATAGTTCTTTATATTTTCTTTTTTAACAGAAGAGAAAACTTTTTATCACATAAAGCTTTTTACTATACTTCAAGATAGTTCTTTATATTTTCTCCATAGGTAAACTTTTTCTAGCAAAAGAGCTTTTTTACTCGAAAAACTTTTTCATTAAAAAAGTGTTTTCTTTGAAAAGCTTTGTCACCAAACAATTTTTTTCAGAAAAAGCTCTGTAGAAAATATTTTCTGCAGAAAAAGCTTTTCCATTAGCAGAACTTTTTTCAGTAAAAGGTACTTTTTCTCTTGAAAAGCTTTTTTACCAAACAATATTTTTTATATAAAACTTTTCTTTAGAAAAAGCTCTGTAGAAAAAATTTTGTCTCCAGAATAAGTTTTTTCACTAGAAATTTTTTCAGAAATTCACATTTTTCAGAGAAAAACTTTATCTCTAAAGAAGCTTTTTCTCGTGAAAGCTTTTTTTACATTTTTCACTAGAAAACCTTGAGCAAAGGAAATTTTATTTTTCTTGAAAAAATGTTTCTTTAGAAAAAGCTTTTTTATTCGAAAATTTATTTTTGCTTTTTCTCTTAGAAACCGCCTTTACAAAAAAAAAAAAACCTTTTTTCTTCGAAAACTCACATTACAAATAAAGCTTTTTCCAAATTTTTTTTTTAAACATGTTAAAAATTCAACCACAATTTCCTAAAGCTTACCAAAATGGGTTAATTAAGAATAAAACTCCCACCCAAATAAAAAAAAAGCGGAATTAATAAATACCACAAAGCTGACAAATATGATCTTATTTCCTCTCTCAATTTTCATGCATTACAACATTTGCTTTATGTTGTTGCTGTTGTTGTTATCGTTATTGTAACAATAAACTTGAATTGTTTAGTGGAAAATTCAAGGGGATCATTTTGTTGTTTATAAAGATAAAACTTGAATTAATTACCGTTACAAAATAACAACAACAACTAGCATAATTATTTAACCATGATATTAACGATACTATACGCTGATGATGATGATGTTGTTGTTGCTGTTGATGATGAGCATAATGATTTTGACAACGATGATGCAGCAACAAGTCAAGTGTTACAAAACATATTAATTTCAATGAAACGAAAAAAAAGAAGGGGGGAGGGGAAACCCAACTAACGAAAAAAAAGGGAAAACTAGTAGAGTAAGTAAGTATGACATAATACTTTTGTGTACTTAACGTGAGTGAACCAGAGAGCGGTGAAAAACAAAAGTAAATGGAAACCACTGACACCAACCAACCAACTAACCAACCACACTGGGACTACAAAATACTTAATATTAAAATAAAAAGAATTTCAAATTGAAAACTTAATTAATGACAATGACATATGACAACGACAGTGGCAGCAACAACAATGACAAAACACAAAAAAGCCAGTAGCCGTTTGTAGTCATTTATGCCACCATCACCACAACTGCAACATATTTTTGAATAAAATTTTCTTAAAAAAAAAAAAAAACAAAAATAACAAAGAATTTTTTTTTTTTTATAAAAAATTAATAAAGTTTACGAGCAACATGAGTATGAGTATTTCTTAAAGAAAAAAACAAAAACAACAAATAATCAACTAATTGAGGACAATCTAGAAAAGCTTTTTTATCATTTTTAACTCTTGTAGTCTACAATTAGTATAATAAACCATAAAATATTTGAAATTCATCATAACGAGCCATGGAAATTGAAAAAAAAAACGCCACACAGATTATGGAAGATTTCATTTAAGTTTTGTGGCATAATTATGGGAACAAATTGATTTTTGTCTTAAGAAAAAAAATTATAATTAAGTTTAATTATCTTTAGAGTTAATAATCTTTGGAATATTTTATATTTGGGAATATGTATAGAAAATCTTAATCTCTTCTTGCTTGCTTGCTAGCAGCTTAAATGTGTGGCAAGAGAAATGTTATTGCAAGTGAATTTTATGGCAGCCATTTGGAAGGCAGTTAAATCTAAGTGATTAGATGAGGCAGCACGAACATTTCAACTTATTGTTGTATGTATGTGTACATTATTGATGGCCTATATTTCTAAACAACCAGTATTATAAATGGCTTAAATAAACGGCTGGTTAAAGCTTTGTCATTAAAACTGTTACTGCTAATTGAAATTGTGATTTTTTTTGTCAACTCAGCATTTTAACAAAAATAATTAAATAACTCTTTAGCTGCAGTCAGTGGTTGCAATTAAACGATTAAGTAATCTTTTTTTTTTAGAGGAAAACCTGCTTTTCTTTTCTTAAAATTCATCTTTATTTAATAGTTAACTTGTGTCAAAGAAATGTAAACTTTTAAAAATTATAAATATTGAAAGCTTATGCTGGATAAACTTGATATTTTTTTGTTCTAGAAAAAGCTTTTGCAGGTAATATAATAACTAAATATAAGCAAGAAATGTTCAATGTTTTTCTAATGAAATATTTTCCAAATAAAAAGTTTTTATTTTAAAAAAAGCTTCTTTTAAGGAAATGAAAGGTGAAAAAAGTTTACAAAGTTTAATGAAAATGTTTCACTAGTGAACAATTACTTTTGATTCAAAAGCTTTTTAAATAAAAAAAAGTTTTTTTAAGAAAACGTTTTTTATGTAAAAAGCTTTTTAAAGAAAAGGCCCCTCTAAAGAAATGGCTGTATTGAAAAAGCTTTTCTAAAGAAATAGCTTTATTGAAAAAGCTTTAAGATTAATAAAAAGTGAAAAAGCTTTTATCTTAATATGTTTTTCTAGTCAAAAAGCACGTCTAGATAAGAAAGTGAAAAAGATTTTATGGTAACCAGTTTTTCTAGTTAAAAAGCTTTTAAAGTAAAAAAGATTTTTAAAGAAAAAGCTTTTATAGTAAAAATGATTTTTAAAGAAAAAGCTTTCATAGTAAAAATGATTTTAAAAGAAAAAGCTTTTCTAAAGAAATATCTTTTTTAAAATAGCTTTTCTTTAAAACATTTTTAAAGAAATATATTTATTGAAAAAGCACTTCCTAAGAAAAAGCTTTATTGAAAAAAATCATTTCTAAAGAAATAGTTTTATTGAAAGAGCTTTTCTAGATTAAGAAAAGAGTGAAAAAGCTTTTATGTTAATAAGTTTTTCTAATCAAAAAGATCGTCTGGATAAAAAAAAAGTAAAACAGCTTTTATGGTAACCAGTTTCTAGTTACCATAGAAAGCCTTTCTAAATTAAAACAAAGTGAAAAAGCTTTTTATAGAAAAAGCTTTTATAGTAAAAAAGCTGTTTAAAGAAATAGCTTTATTGAAAAAGCATTTCTAAGGAAACAGCTTTATTTAAAAAGCGTTTCAAAAGAATAAGCTTTTTTGAAGAAATATTTCTAAAGAAATAGCTTTATTAAAAAAGCTTTTCTAAATTTAAAAAGTGAAAATCTTTTATGTTAATTAGATTTTTAGACAAAAAGTTCGTCTAGATAAAAAAGTGTCAAAGATTTTATTTTAATTAGTTTTTCTAGCTAAAAAGCTTTTGCTTTTAAATGTTTTTCTAGTGAAAAAGCTCTTTTAAAGAAATATGTATTATATGTTTTGCCTGTAAGAAAGTTTATCCAGCGGAGAAAAAGCTTTCCTTATAAAAAAGTCTTTTTTTTCTTTTCTGCTAGAATAGAAGCTTTAATAGTAAACTTTAAATTAATTAAATAACTTTTTCTAATTCCTATTAAAAAGGCTTGTCTGCTAATGAATATTTCATAATGAAAACCTTTAAGAAATAAGAAAGTTTATCTAGTGAAAAAGCTTTTTTAGTAAGAAGACTTTTTGGTAAGTTTAACATATTTTACAGTAAAAGTAAACATTTTTCTAGTTATATAGCTTTTTGTAGTGAAAAAAAACTTTATTTAGTAAAAATAGTTTTTCATTAAAAAAAGTTCTGGTCTAGAGTCATAAATTATTTAAAATTTTCTTATTTTGTGTGTTCTGAAATCAATAAAAAGAAGTTTTTTCTCCACTTGGTGGTGGAGGGTATAAAAAATGCTTTATTTTAAAACCTTAATAAAATCTCAATTCAAAACAAATTTGTCAAATTTTGTCGATAACCAATTTACTACCATATACTGTGTTTCTTTAATGGATCAAGTTTTTTCGAGATAAACACCCAAGAACAATTTAAATAAACCTAATTGGGGTTATTAAATACTAATCAATTAAACTTTTATGAAAAAAACAATAAAAGAATTTCTTAAATTTATTAATAACAATTTTTTTAATAAAAAAAAAACGAATTCAAATCAAATCAATTGAAAACCCAACCAAATATGTAGGCGTTTTAACGAAAAACTTTTTAATCATAATGAACACAATTAAATGCAACCCTATTGACTATAGAAAAGTGATAACAATAAAACAATGAAACCACGCATCGGGGGTCGTCTGTCAATCGGCAAAACCAATAAAATTTTCAAAACTGGAAATTATAGTTATAATAAAGAATTCATTCATACGCGATGTTTGTTTGTAGGTATTTATCAAAATATGATGGTTAAAAGAAATGCATCTGTATGTAGGCGTTAGTTAAAGATGTTACTATGTATTTATTGTTGCTTTTCCGTAAATTTTGTTACAGATTTTGTTGTATGTACATATTTTTCAGTTTTGAAGATGTAAGTATTAAAACACCAAAAAAAAAAAAAATGCTGCAATCTTCTCAACAGGCCATAAAGTTTATCACACCTTGAATAAACAAGATTTTTTTTCGTAAAACAGTGAAATATACCGCCATCATCAGTTTTATAAGTTAAAAGACTCTCAGTTGAGTTTTGTTGTGTGGAAAAAAAAGAAACACATCAAAAAGGTGAAGTGTATTAAGTATGACCGTTCGTGTTTCGTTTTTTTTGCCCTCAGAGCTTAAGAAAACGAAAAAAATAAACAAAATTTTGTCAATTTAAATTTTTTGTTCATATTTATTTTGTATACCCTACACCACTTTAAGAGAGAAATATTGGTTCCACACTTGTCTCAGTTTCTCTGCTCATACATAGCTTTTTGGTTAGAAAGCTTTTCTAGTGAAAAAGCTTTTTTAGTTTTTTTAATAAAAAGAATTCCTAGTGAAGAAGTTTTCTTGGTTAAAAAGGTTTTTGCTATTGAAGAAGCTTTTTTGGTTATAGAGCTTTTCTAATGAAAAAGCTTTTTTTGTTAAAAACTTTTTTAGTAAAGAAGCTTGTTTAGTCAAAAAGTTTTTTTAGTAAAGAAGCTTGTTTAGTCAAAAGCTTTTCTAATGAAAAAGCTTTTTTAGCAAAAAGTTTTTTTTGATTAAAAAGCTTTTTTTTGTGAAAAAGCTTTTTTTGGTTAAAAAACTTTTTTAGTATTTTTTTTTTTTTTTTTTTTTGAAAAAAAGCTTTTCTAGTGATGAAGAAGCTTTTTAACTTAAAAGCTTTACAAGCGTAGTTTAAAAGCTTTTCTAGTATAGAATCTTTTCAGTTTAAAAGTTTTTCTACTGGAAAAGTTTTCACATTGAAAAAAGCTTCTGTGTGTAAAACAGCTTTTATAGGTAAAAAGCTTTTCTAGTGAAGAAACTCTTTAAATAAAAAAGCTTTTGCGGATAAAACAGCTTTTCTAGCAAAGGAAGCTTTTAGTAAGAAATCTCTTCTCTTTATTAGTGTAAAAAGCTTTAACTGTTAAAATAGTTTTTATAGGGAAAAAAGCTTTTTTAATAAAGAAACTTTATCAGTGAAAAAGGCTTTTGTTGATCCAAATGCTTTAAAAATGAAAAAGCTTTTCTAGTAAAAAAGCTCAATTAGTTAAAGAAAATTTATTCCTGGTAAAACAGTTTTTATTGTAAAAAAGCTTTTCTACTAAAGAAACTTCTAAGTTAAAAAGCTTATCTAGGAAATAAGTTGTATTAGTGAAAGGTGAAATAGCTTTTATTGTAAAAAATATTTGCTCATGAAACTGCCTTTATTGAGAAAAAGCTTTTCAAAAAGTAAAACAAATGTTTAATACTTTTTAATGGAAAAGCTTTTATAGTTTATTATTACCTAGATCAATTGATCTTATTTCAGTACAATTGGCCTATGATCAGTGAAAGCTTTTTCATGAAGACATCTACGAAGTCGTCCTTTACCGTCTATATATTTTAAACCATGTTCTTATCTGGTTTTTATTTTTTTTTTTTTTTCATCATACATCAAGAAACTGGTTGGCAGTTTGTTTTCATAAAAAAAAAACTTTTCAAAATTAAATCATGAAAATTGCTGCATTGCATTATAAATGCAACAGACAAAGAGCCGAAAAGAAAGAAAGAGTAAGTGAGTGAGTTGTAAAACTAAAAGCTAAACAGATACAACAACAACAACAACAAAAAACTAGTTGAAATTTAAAGACTGAATTGAAGAGTTGTGTGCTGCAGCAGCACTTTTTTTTTTTGTTGAATAAAGTGTTGCAAACAAAATGATAAATTTGCATACATTGTTAAAATAAATAAACTAAAAAGCTATGATACTAATACATTTAAGCTTTAGCTTAAACAACCCGTTAGTTAAAAGAGACTGGATAGATGTGATGATTTTAATTATCAAGCGAATGTATATTTACATTTTAAAAATCAAATTTTGGATTAAAACTTACTTTTGCAATCAAAAATATTTTTAACTGAAAAAAAGCTTTTCAATGGAAAAGCTTTTCCCGAAAAATGCATTAATAATCTTTTCCGCCAGAAACAATATAAAAAGCTTTTCAGCAGAAAGCATTTTCATTTATTTAATCGCCAAAAAAAGCTTTTCATGAGAGTATCTAATTTACTAGAAAACTTTTCGAACAGAAAAAGCTTTTTTACCAAGAAAGCTTTCTCATTAGAAAAGATGTTAAATAGAAAATTTTTTTATTAGAAAATCGTTTTATCCAAAAAACTTTTTCTTTGCGAAAGCTTTTCAACTAGTGAAAGCTTTTTCCCAGATAATCTTTTTCACTGGAAAATAAGTACTGTTTCACTCAAAAAAAGTTTTTTTACTATAACAATCTCTTGCACAAGAAACAGACATTTTCTCAAAAAAAAACCTTTTTTATTACAAATATTTTTTTCACTAAAAAGCTTTTTCAGTAGAAATTGCTTTTCGTTTTCACTTAAGAAATTTTTCACTACAAAAAGCTTTTTCAATAAAAATATTTTTCGCTATAGGGAATGCTTTTTCGCCAGACATAATTCTTCACCAGTAGAACTTTTTCTTTTACTAGAAAACATTTAAAAAAAAATCTCTCTTTTCAATCGTCTCCAGAACAACCTCTACAAAAAGCTTTTACATTTTCTCAAAAATGTATTTTTTTCTCGTTTTATCAAAAAATCTTTCTTGAAAAAGCTTTCTATCAGAAAATTGTTTTGAACAGCAAAGCTTTTCGTCAGGAAATATTGTTCATTTATTAACGTGAAGCTGTTTTCCCCAGAAAAAGTGTTTTTGTTTGAAAATCTTTTTACTGAAAAGCCCTTTTTTAAAAAAGCTTTTTAACCTTTTTATAAGGTTTTTGACCAAAAATACCTTTTCTTTTTATAAGCTTTTAGACCAAAAAAGCGTTTTCTTTTTTAGCTTTTTGACAAGAAAATATTGTTCTTTTTATAAGAAAAGAAGCTGTTTCCACCAGAAAAAGTGTTCGTGTCAGAAAATCTTTTTACTGGAAAAGACTTTTTAAAAAAGCTTTTCAACCCGAAGAGCTAGAAAGAAATATGGAAAAAGCTTTTTCTTAGAAAAATTCTATCACCAGAAAACCTTTTTCATCTGATTAGCTTTTCGACTACAAAAATCTTTTTCTTTTTATAAGCTTTTTGATCAAAAAAGCTTTTTCTTTTTATAAACTTTTTGACCAGAAAAAGTCTTTTCTTTTTATAATCAAGTAGTTTTTCCCTATTAAATGCTGTAATAACTCATTTTGGGGTCCCTAGTTGAGAATGATGTTAAACTTCTTTTGCTCTAAAATTGGATACTTGTAACGCTTTTAAAACTACTGGGTATTAAGAAATATTAAGTCATATCTGTGTGTGCCACACATATGAATAACTAAAATTGATTACTTTAACTCGACAGAAAGAAAAAAAACGATAACAACAACAACAACAATAAATGACTATAAAGGAATTTGCGCTTGTGCAAAATGTTTTACGTTATAAACATTTTTTATAGTTTTTCTATATGTTCTTTGTATTCAAATTCAGTTGTAAATGATACACACTTTCGAAGAGCTACAAGATTTTCGAAGTCAAGCTTTTATTAAAAAAAAAATCGAAAAAGTTTTAAAACGATTTTTTGAGATTTTTTTTAAATTCTGTTTTATAGTTGTAAATAACTACAGTGGTTTCCCACACCCCTATGAACAAAATCATAGTTATGCATAAAAATTCCTTCTCCATGAATAAATTTAAAAATTTTTATATTTTTTTTTCCATTAATCAATGAGAAATGGTGTTTTGTAAAGTCTCAAGTTTTGTGGTAAATTTACAAAATAAAAAAAATGAATAAAAAACTTCAATTTCTAATGTTTTTAGCCTGACGGAGGAAGACATGCTTCGTTGAATTTTAAGTTAATTTTTTTTACATTTCAGTATTTTTTTCCTATTTTTTTTTTCATAACTATAAATTCTATTGAAACAATTTTTTTTCAAAATACTGTGGTGGTGGTGGTGGTAGTGGCGTTGACAGTGCCAACATTTTGTTGCTTTATCCATAAAATACATTTAACATACAAATGCATTTTTGTGTGCATGCATGAACATGGTCATGTATTAGAAATTTCATTGTTGTTTGTAGTTCTACTACAACTATTATTTATGTTTGCATATACAACAGATGCCGCTAATGCAAGGCATAGATATATTCTCCTCACACATACTTAGACACATTATAATGTATTAATAATAACACCAACAACAACAATGACAACAAACAGGAAAATAGCAACAACATAAATATAAAACCACCAACGCTAAAAGTTCTCGTATGAATACAAGTTTAGTCTGTATGAATGCAAAACGTTGAAGCTACAATTGTAATGGAACTTTTTCAAGGCACTCGGGAATAATCGGCAATAGAAGAGCATATGTACTCGCTATAAAGGGATTAGATTACCTGATCAATGCGAAACAGTTCGACTCAGTGAGCAATTAGACGAACGAATTCAGAAGAATGTGGAGGGGATAGTAAAACGCAAAACCGCTGTTTGATCATTGAGACCAGATTAATAAGAAAGTAAAAAAACCCCATTGACCCAAATTTACAGCACAAAAAGGGTTAATATTGACCTAATGTGTCTTAGAAAGTACTTTTTTTCAAAACTATTTAAGTACCAAAAAATCATGCAAAAAGTAAAATTTAATAATTCCCTGGTAAATAACATCGCCAACTACACAATTGTATGTGTGTAGTATAAATTGTATATTATGCTGCACAGTGGGTGCATTACTAATGTTTTGTGTATGTGTTAAAAGTGCTTTAAAAATGTACGAGCTAATACCCAGCAGTTTTTTGAAGCACTTGATGTATCCTTTTGCATGATTTTTATATAGTTTTAAAGATATTTTCCAAATAATCTAATTTTTACTCAAAAGTGTAATTTTTAAACTAAAGCGTAACTTTTGAACAAAAATGTAATTTTACACTAAGATGTAATTATTAAACTGAAATGTAATTTTTGCACAAATGTGTAATTTTACACAAAAGTGCAGTTTTTAAACAAAAGTGTTATTTTAAAACAAAAGTGCTTTTTATAAACAAAAATGTTATTTATGCAAAAAAGTGTAAATTTACACAAAGAATTATTTTTACACAATAAAAGAATTTTACTAAAAATTTAAATTTTTACCCAAAAGTGTAATTTTTAAACAAAAATGTAATTTTACAGGAAGGTGTACTTTTAGCTAAAAGTGTAATTTTACACAAAAATGCAGTTTTAAAACAAAAGTATTCTTTACAAACAAAAATGTAATTTTAAAAATAATTTATGAACAAAAGTAAATTTACACAAAATATTTATTTTTACACAGAAACATAATTTTACTAAAAATTTTAATTTTTACCTAAAAGTGTAATTTTTAAGCAAAAATGTAATTTTACAGGAAAGTTTAATTTTACCTAGAAGAGTAATTTTACACAAAAGTGTAATTTTTAAACAAAAATGTAATTTTAACACCAAATAGTAATTTTTGCCCGAAAGTGTAATTTCCACAAAAGTGTAATTTATTAACAAAAATGTATTTTTTACAAAAATATAAATTTTACACAAAAATGTCACTTTTACATAAAAATTTAATTTTTATACAAAAATGTTACTTTTACATAAAAATGTAATTTTTACACTAAAAGTGTTTTTTTACACAACAATTTTATTTATGCACAAAAATTGTATTTTAACACAAAAGTTATTTTTACATAAACATTTTCTTTTTATACAAAACTTTATTTTTACACAAAAAGTGTAATTTTAGACAAAAAATTATGTTTGCACAAAAGTGTTATTTTTACTAAATGTGTTATTTTACCTAAAAGTGTAATTTTTACACAAAAGTAAAATTTTTACATAATTGGTAATTTTTACACAAAAGTGTAATTTAAACATAAAAGGGTAATAATTACAGAAAAATGGAATTTTTTAGTTAAAAGTAAATTGTTTAACCAAAAGTGTAATTTTTACGTAATTTTACACAAAAGTATATTTCTTACAAAAAATGAAATTTTTATCCAAAAGTATAATTTTACACAAAAGTTTCATTTTAAACAAAAGTGTAATTTTACACAAAAGTTTAATTTTAAACAAAAGTGTAATTTTACACAAAAGTTTAATTTTAAACAAAAGTGTAATTTTACACAAAAGTGTAATTTTACACAAGAGTGTAATTTAACACAAAAGTTTAATTTTGCACAAGTGTAATTTTACACAAAAGTGTAATTTTACACAAAAGTGTAATTTTACACAAAAGTGTAAGTTTACACAAAAGTGTAATTTTACACAAAAGTGTAATTTTACACAAAACTGTAATTTAACACAACAGAGTAATTTAACACAACATAGTAATTTTACACAAAAGTGTAATTTTACACAAGAGTGTAATTTTAAACAAAAGAGTAATTTTGCACAATTTTTTAATGAAATTTTAACGAAATCTGAACGCTCTTTTACAAATAAATGTATTTTTACTTAAAAACGTGTGTAATTTTTACACAAGTTAATATTAGTCTAACTGTATTCGAAATAAAAAAGTGGCTCTAATATAACTTAATAAACTTATCGACACAGTCCCCTGCTAAACTGCAGGGTACATGTAATGCTAAATGTTGTTTGTGTGGTACATATGATATGTTGCTACTCTTTTTTTTCCTGTTGCTGTTAATGTAAAATTTGAAATGTTTTTGCTGCTGTTGCTGTTCATTATTGTACAATATTTTTGCTTGTTTTATAGTGTCATTTAGCGAACACAAAAGCGACTTGTTGTTGTTGCTGTTGTTATTTTTCACTTTAAATGTTGTACACAGTGTGTTGCAGTTGTAGCAATGTTGTGCATGTATTTTGATGGTATTGTATTGGGTGCGTTTGCTGCATGGAATGACTAATAAGCCGCGCCAGTAAAAGTGACTACAATATCATTATAATAATGATGATGATGATCATCAACATCATTATTATATGACCGTAGTAGTTTTTTTTTCATTTGTGTATAAATTAATAGTTGTATTTTATTTGTTTATTTATTTTTTTCACTTTATATGTAGAGTGTGAACATTTAAATATTATTTATTTTTATACCATAAACCTCCCTCTTTCTCTTCTACATACATACGTATTTATGTATTTATATGTACATTTTTCTATTCAAAAGTATTATTACTGTTTGTAGGATTTGTGTAAATTTTAGATGTGTGTTAAATTTTTAATGAATGTTTTTCTTTTTTGTTAATGCAGTAAAAACGTTTTTTTTTTTTTTTTTTGTCAAATTATTTTTAACGCCATGACAAAAATTCTTTGGTGTGCTTTTTTTACACACATTAATATGCTTTTCAACTTTTTATGCACTTTTTTGGGATTAATTTTAGAAATTGTTCTAATTACGTGTTTTAGGAAATATTTTGTCACTTTAAATAAAGTTATTAAAACTTACTAAATAAATAAATCGTAAAGAATGTAATTGAAACTTATAACGTTAACAATTTCTTATAAGAAATCAAGTACTTACTCAACAATTTAAGAGCTGTTGTAATATCTAATCGTTTTTAATAGTAATTACCTGAAAATAGATAGAAAATAAAACAAATTAATTAATAAAATTTATAAAAAAAAATATTAGTTCAAACCTAAAAACTCTTGATCGTAACATCTATGTCATCGATTATTTACAGATGAATCAGAATATGAACTGGACTATAGATTGGACTATAAACTAGACTATAGACTAGACTAAAGATTAGACTACAATATAGTGTTACTACACTATAGAGTAGACTATAGACTAGACTATAGACTAGACAATAGACTAGACTATAGACTTGACTATAGACTAGACTAAAGACTAGACTATAGACTAGACTATAGACTAGACTATAGACTAGACTATAGACTAGACTATAGACTAGACTATAGACTAGACTATAGACTAGATTATAGACTAGACTATAGACTAGACTATAGACTAGATATAGACTAGACTATACACTAGACTATAGACTAGACTATAGACTAGACTATAGACTAGACTATAGACAAGACTATAGACTAGACTGTCTAGACTATGGATTAGACTATAGACTAGACTATAGACTAGACTATAGACTAGACTATAGACTAGACTATTGATTAGACAATTGACCATTGTCTAGACTATGGATTAGACTATAGACGTAACTATTGAATAGACTAGACTATGGACTAAAATATAGACTAGACTATAGACTAGTTTATAGATTCTTACTCAAAAACACAGTGTATTATTTTTTTCAAAAACATTGTTTTTTACACAAAAAGACTGTTTTTTATCATAAAACTTCATTTTTATACAAAATTGTATTTATTCTTACATAAGAAGTTTTTAAAGAAACAATTTTGTTATTAAGAAAATTTCACTTATTAAAATGTCTATATTAATTAACGTGCCACTACATCCCCAAAAATTACGAACATCACACATACATAAGTAGATACTAAACAAAGTTTATATTAACACTCAAGAGAAAAGAAACAAAGCAAACAATTATGTTTAATTTGATATTAAATAAACAAAATTTGCCAAAAATTTCTATTATCAAAACGAAAAAAAAACTTATATGTTTGCTGGGTTAGCTATTCCATAAGAAACAAATAATGGAAAAAATAGCAAAATCTAACGAACAAATTCAAGAGTAAAACTCCCTTATTTTGTAAAAAGTTTTTAATAAAATTAAGTTTTGCCAAATTACTTTTACTTTATGAGTCGTTTGTTTGGTTGTTTGTTTTGTAGTTTTTTTCTCGTAACATTTCATATCTTTAGCTGTTTGTAGGCTGTGAATGAGATGCCATCAAGGAAACTTTATTAAAAATGAAAAACTTTTATTCTCATTCATATACATGATTTTCTTTTTTATAACTTTTTTGCAGGCATTGAAATTTTGTGTTTTACTAAAAGCTTATGAAGAAGACTTCCTTCCAGCACTGGTGAGGGAAGAATAAATCATGCAGACAGAGATAGTCATTCATACAGCCGGACAGACAGACAGAAAATCTTTGAAAATGTATATAAAATATTACGATCTTATACTTTGACGCGCCTTAGAATTTATATTAGAGAAGGGAGGAAACATTACAACTTCCTACTTTTATCTATGAAAAATTTTAATAAATTTGTTTACATCCATCTCATCACCCTCACTATTAACCATAAAAGGCAATTAAGAATAATTCTTAGTTTTATATCAAATAATGTATAAGAAATTTGTCTTATGAGTAGTTTAGTAAGTTTTAAACTTCATACCACCCCCCAACGCCCACACCTTCCCGAACTGTGACTTTATGCGCTATGAGCGGAAAAAAAGTTTTGCAATAAACAAATTACTGTGTGCGCAGCAATGTTGATGAGCACTTTCGCATGGGGAACTATTAAAGTGTGTCATGGATAGATTTTTGATAATATTTAGCAAAAATTGCTTATTTGCCAAGGACTTTTTTCTGACAAGAAATCCAATAAAAGAAAAACCTATAAAAAACATTTAGAGGTTAAATTTTAATAACAAATTTGATTATTAATTCGTTTTACACAAGAGACAGTAGTGACTGATGTAGACTGAAAATAAAATTTCTTTTAGTTTGTATTTCCAAAGATAATGTTAATGTAATTATGCAAATGAGTTTAAGTTACTAAAAGCGATTAAATTAAAAGATTTTTTTTAGTTAAACAGTAATATTTGCATCAAAACCTAATTTTTACACAATATCTCAGTTTTTTTTACACAAAAATGTAAAGTTTATAGATCAGTTCATAGTCTATGCTACAGGCCGGTCTAAAGAACAGACTACAAACAAGGTAATAGACCTTCATTCAGCCTAGACCATAGACTAGACTATAGATCATTCTATACACCAGACTACAGATCAGACTACACAATAGAACATTCTATAGACAAGACTAAGGACCAGACTATAAACAAGACTAGAATATAGGCCAAATTATTGTCCAGACCAGACAATGGACTAGACTAAAGATCAGATTACAAACCAGATAATAGATAATTCTATAGACCGGACTGTAGGCCAGACTACGGATTAGACTGCAGAACAGGCCGAAACAATAGCACCCTACGATAGATCAGACTATAAATCAGACTACAGATCAGACTACAGATCAGACTACAGATCAGACTACAGATCAGACTACATATCAGACTACAAATCACACTACAGATCAGACTATAGATCAGACAACAGATCAGACTATAGACCTAGCTAGTAGACCGACTATAGACCACAATATAGGCCAAATTATTGTCCAGACCAAACAATAGACCAGACTATAGACTAGATTAAGGACTAGACTACAAACCAGATAATAGACCAGATAAAAGACAAGACTGTAAACCAGACTATAGACTAAACTACAGATAAGACTTTTGTCCAGACAACAGAACAGGCTAAAGATCAGATTTTTGCCCAAACAATAGAACAGACTTAAGATAAGAGGCCATACTATAGACAGAAAATACACCGCACTATAGACCACATTTTAGACGAGTCCACAAACCAGGCTATTATTCAAAATCATAGACCAGACTAAAGACTACACCACATACCAGACTATACATCAGAATATATACCACACTACTATCCATACTACATACTATGAACAAGACTATAGAATATACTACAGACTATACTACAAAGCCGACTATAAACCATTCTATAGACCCGACTATAGACCAGATTATAGACCAAACTATTGTCCAGACTACAGACCAGAATATAGATCACAAAACGGACCAGATATAGTAATAGGCGAACATATAATTACGACTATAAACCAGATTAAAGACAAAACTATTGTCCAGTCTACAGACCCTTCTATAGACCAGACTATACCAGATTATAGTCCAAACTAAAGACCATATTATGGATCAGACTTTATGCCAGACTACAGATCAGCCAATTGTCTAGATTACGGTCTATAGACCAGACTTTGCATCAGTCTATTGTCGAGTCTTTAAATCAGATTTGAGACCTCATTATAGACTATACTATAGACTAGGCTATATACCACGATATAGATCAGACTATATATTAGACTATAGACCATTCCGAAAACTAGGCTGTAGACCTGATTATAGATGAGACTACAGCCTATAGATCAGACTTTGAAAAACTACAGGCTACAGACAAAACTATAGACCTATTGTCTAAACTATAGAACAGTCTATAGTCCAGACTATATCACAGATTATCAAATACACACAAATAAATCAAAAGTTTCTATATCAACAAGATATATATTATATATATATATATATATATATAATATATATATATAATATATATATATATATATATATATATATATATATATATATATATATATATATATATAATATATATATATATATATATATAATTAATATTAATATATATATATATATATATATATATATATATATATATATATATCTTTATACGAATTTTTTTCTGTAATTAAATTTCATAAAAAGTTTTCATTTATAGAATGAAAAAAATTCAAACAAACTCTAAAACAATTTCATATTAAAACATTTGAAAAGCATTCAAAAACAAACAAACAAACTATTGAACAATTTACTTTATTTAACCCAGTTTATGCAAATTTTCCTTCTCATTTTTCGATTTCTATTTTATTGACTTGCAGATATGCAGAAATAATGATACGAATGATTTTCATGTCAATGTTTCACCACAGAATTATAACCGAAAGCTAAATTTTCAACTTACTCACAGAGCTTTTTCTCTTGGTACCTTAAAGTTAAAATTTTGCGGTTTAATATTTTTCTAATAAATTTTTTTCGATAAAGAAAACTATTTTTCGTATTTACTGAGAAATATTATTTTCTGTAAATAGGGGAGCAAAAAAAAAGTTGAATTTGTTTTCAGAGTTTAAATGTTAATTCATATTGAAGTCATGAAAATAATTTATTAAGCAAAATAAAATTTCATATAGGAAATATTTGTGGTTTTCAAATTATAACCTAATTGGAAAATATTTCACTCATGTAGAAACTAAACCGCAAGTGTCTAAAAGTGCATTGAAAGCAAACATTATTAAAAATTAAAGAATTTAATAAAAATTAACAAAAGTTAACATTTGTAGTGATTTTTAATTTTAAGGGGGTGATCTAACTAAAGTTTTATACACTGCCGATCTAATGTAGATAGAAGTGTCTACAAACAAAACCTAAGTAAGTACGTGAGTATGAACAAATATTTATGTTCTTATACGTATGAATCTATGTATGTTATTACTAACAAACTTACCGAAGAAAAAAAACACCAAACTACTTATTTTTCTTATCTCTAAATTGTTCTACAAAGTTATAAATTCTTTTCACAAATGTTTTGTGTTTTTTTTTTATTCACTACTACTTCTTAACTGCTTTTAAATTTCAACGTTACTTAAACTATTTTGTTACTTATTTTTGGCTGTTTGATACCCTATTTTAGAGAATGTATTAGCTGTTTGTGCTAATGTTTGCTACAGTTAGAATTAATGGATCAATATTGTTTATATGTTTTACCAATTTCTTAATTTGATGTAAACGTATCAAGATTGTAGCTATAAACATATACCAAACTATAGATTCGGATTACAATTATCCGGAAACTAAACAATAGTTAAGACTACTTTATAAATCGAATTATATAACAGACTAAAGCATAAATCTGATAAATCGACACTATAGACCATACTATAGCCAAGACTATAGCCCAAACAGTAAACTATATATCGTACTATAGTCAGACTATTTATCAAATTATGGATCCGATTATTTATACTATAGTTCACACTATAGCTTTGGCTATTGTCCCTTCTACAGACAAAACTATAGACTAAACTATAGACCTAACTGTATACTTAACAATTGTCCAGACACAGACTAGACAATAGTCCATACTATAGGCTAATATTTAGTCTTTAGACTAGATAATAGTCCTGAATATAGACTAGATCGTATATAGTCCAATAGTGCAGACTATAAAGTAGACTATAGTCTAAGATATAGAATAGACTATAGTCTTGACTATAGACTATAGATTACTATAGAGTAGACTATAGTCCAGACTACCGAATAGACTATAGCCTAGACTGTAGAGTAGATTATAGTCCAAGCTAGATAATAGTCTAGACTATAGAATAGACTCCAGTCTTGACTACAGACTATATATTACTATAAAGTAGACTTTAGTCCAGACTATGGAATAGACTATAGCCCAGACTTTGGTCCAGGCTATAGAGTAGACTATATAGTAGACTATAGTCAAAGAGTAGGCTATAGTCCAGACGATATATTAGACTATAGTCAAGACTGTAGACTAAACTATAGTTCAGATTGAAGACTAGACTATAGTACTTTAGAGTAGACAATAGTGCAGCCTATAGAGAAGACTATAGTCCAGAGTAGACTATATTCCAAACTATAGTACAAACTATAAGGTTGACTATAGTCTGACTATAGAGAAGACTATAGTCTGACTATAGAGTAGACTATAGTCTGACTATAGAGTAGACTATAGTCTGACTATAGAGTAAACTATAGTCTGACTATAGAGTAGACTATAGTCTGACTATAGAGTAGACTATAGTCTGACTATAGAGTAGACTATAGTCTGACTATAGAGTAGACTATAGTCTGACTATAGAGTAGACTATAGTCTGACTATAGAGTAGACTATAGTACAGACTATTGAGTAGACTATAGTCCAGACTATAAAGTAGACTAAAGTCCAGACTATAGAGTAGACTATGAAGTAGACTATAGAGTAGACTATAGTCCAGACTATAAAGTAGGCTATAGTCTATACAATAGATTAGACTATAGTGCAGACTACAGAGTAAACTATAGTACAGATTAAAGAGTAGTCTATAGTACTAATGAGTAGGCAATAAGGCAGCCTATAGAGTAGACTATAATATAGACTATAGTCCAGACTATAATCCTGAATATAGAGTAGACTATAGTCTAGATTAATAAATAGACTATAGTCCAGACTTAATTAAGATTATAGTCCAGACTTTTCACTAGACTTTAGTCCAGACTATTAGCCAATACGCTAGATTATTGTACAATCCAGATTGTAAACTAGACTATAAGTTACACCAGACTGTTGAGTAGATTTGGATTTAGGCTACATACTATAGACTTAACAGTCTAGATTAAACAGTAGACTATAGTCCAGGCTACAGAAAAGACTTCAGTCCAGGCTATTGAGGAGTCCAAATATATAAATTTAAGACTATAGTCTAGACTATAGAGTAGTCTACATTTCAGACTTTAAACTTGACTGTAGTTCAAACTGAAGACTAGACTATATCCAAACTTAAGAATAGACTATAGTTTAGTCCACATTGTAGACTACACTATAATGCAATATGGCTCAAACAATAGGCCAGATTACATTTCAGACCAAAATATATTCCAGACTAAAGATAATGCATACTACAAAACTAAACTATAGATTTACCCAATGTTTAAACTAAAGACTAGTTTAAAAATTAGACTATAGCCCTGTTTATAGAGCAAATTATAGATTAGTATATAGTCTAGTTGTTGTTCATATTAAGATTAGGTGTACGTTATCATATGGTCGGTTTTGTTTGACAAAAGTTGCTAATATTTTTTTTCAGTTTGGAAGTTTATTTCCTACATAAATAACTAGACATGAAAGAAAGAAATAATTTTAAGTTCAATAATAAATTCCATATAAAAATACTTTAAGTAATTGTGATAAAATATCTAAAATTTTGTACACAAAAAGGGGAAAATAAGTCTAAATCAAAGTAAAATTAAATTGTTAAATTTTTGTTTTTAGTTTCTCTCTTAGTTTCATTTAAACATTTTCAACTTAATCCATTAACTGCCGATTAACGTGTATCTTTTTTTTCACTTATTTTCACAAGAATTTGTTGGCTTATTCATACATATTTTAAGTTTTTTTTTTTCATTTTAATTTTCTGTCATTGTATCCGTAATTGCCATCAATTATTTTGAAAAAGAAAGCAAAACTGAAAAAAAAACTTAATAAAATCTAATAAAAAATGCAATAAGCATCGTTGATTTATTTTTCAAAATTTACATAAATTTCAAATGTATGAGTAATAGAATTCTTAAGTTTTAACTATTGATAGAAACATAAAGAAACGTTTAAACTTGATTTACGTCTTAAAGACTAAATACTAACTGAGAACTACTGCCGTAACTGGTTCTATGCGTTAGTTGTAATACTTAGCAATAACTAAATATTTAAAAAAATAAACCAATTTTTAAACTAAAACTTTCGATTATGACACATTGGACAAGGTTGGACATTTATGGTTTTTAAAAGTGAACATAAATATTTTTTTTTTATGATTATCTTCTTCAATGTTTGTTTACCATACAATAACAACAACAACAAAATAAAATTAAAGATATATAGATATGTATGTCTGTCTGTCTTTTTTCCAATAAGTTATATTTTTTTACCAATTTCTACAATCCGTTCTATAAACACAATATAACAAACGTAAAAATCCGTGTATTGTAAAATGATATTGACAATATTTTCACATACAAATTATTCATACATACAAACAAACATATGTATATATATAAATAAGTAAATACAAATATATTTACGATATTCAATACAAGTATTTTGCAAATATTACAAAGATTTATTTTATCTCAATACACAACAACAACAACAGCAACAACAAAAACACATGAACGTGAGTATAAAACATGGAAAAACTGACAAATAAATACTTTAACAAAAAAATAAATAAGCAAAATAGATACATACATGCATACATACATATGTATGTATGTATGTATGTATGTATGTATGTATGTATGTATGTATGTATGTATGTATGTATGTATGTGTGACAAGTTTTAAATTTCAATATTGAATATTAGTAGAAATAAATAAAGAGATTACAAAACTTGAATTTGAAATTAAAACCTATTACTAGAGATTAAATAAAATATCATAAAACTTATGTATATATATCGAGAACCTGTCAAATTAAAGACACAACATTGTTTAGGCTATAAAGTAAACTTTAGATCTAACTATAGATTATAGTCCAGAATGAAGATTAAACAATAATTTTTGGATTAAATTGCCTATACTCTAACATAGTCTAGACAAAATACTATAGTCATTTTCATTAAGTCCAGATTATAGACTGACTGAACTACTACAACTGAACAAGTACACTTTAGACTATAGACCAGACTATGGACCGAAATAAAGACAAGATTATATTCCATTAAAAAAGTATAGTTTATAGTATGAACTATAGTCTAGACTTTACAATAAACTAAAGAATATGGTCCTAGGTTTAGAGTAGACTATATTGTAGACAATAGATTTTGAGTATAGTTCAGACTATGAACTCAACTATAGACTAGAAAATAGTCCGGAATTTAGACTAATGAAGTCTAAAGACTTGAAAATAGAACAGAATATAGACCAGATCATTTTCTAAACTATAGACTACACCCAACAATACAATAGACTAAAAACTAGACTATATAATTGACCAAATTCCCGCCTATAGAGATATACTCGTAAATAGATCATAATAAAGTCCAAACAATAAACCAGACTACACCCGACTATACACTAGACTAAAAACTAGACTATGGATAGACGTTATAGAGTAGACTATAGACCAGACTATAAACCAGACTAACTAGGCCACAGACTAGACAATAGGCTCGACTAAAAATATATCTATATGATAAACTGAACTAATGTCCAGACTACAGAGTAGACTAAAGTCCAGACTAGAAACTACATTAAAGTCCCGATTAGAGAGAAAACTAAATTCCACACGATAGACTGGACTAAAGTCCAGACTGAAAACTAGACTTAAGTCCAAATTGAAGACTAGATTTAAATTCAGACTATTGACTAGACTAAAGTTCAGACTATAGACTAGATTAAATTAGACAAAAGTACAGACTAGAGACTATAGAGAAAACTATATTCCAGATAACAAACTTAACTGTAGTCCAGACTATAAATTATAAATTTCTCTAAAGACCACTAAAGGCTATAAACTTGATTAAACTATAGAACAACCTCACTATAGTATAGAATACAGTTTAGACTATAGTCCAGACTATAAATGAAACCGTAGCCCAAAATATAAACTGGATTTAAGTCTAGACCATAATAACGACTAGACTATATTAAATACTATAGACTAAACTATAGACTACAGACTACACTACAGTTCAGAATACAGATTAGGCTATAGTCAAGACTACAAACTACCCAGTAGTGCAGACTATAAACCGAAGTAGACTAGGCTATAGTCTAGATTATAAACTATACTATAGTCTACTGTGCTTTAGTTTAGACTATAGACTAGACTAAAGTCCAGACTATACACTAGATTATAGTCCTGATTATATACCAGACTGCAATACAAACTATAGTCAGACTATTAACTATAGACCAGACATTACGGTTCATAATACAAATTAGACTATACTCCAAACTCACTTTAGTTCAGAATACAGATTAAGCTATAGTCCAGACTATAAATTAAACTGTAGTCCAAAATATAAACTGGACTTGAGACTAGACCATACTAAAGACTAGGCTATAGTGAAGACTATAGATTACACTATAGACCAGACTACAAATTAGACTATAGTCCAGACTACAGACTAGCCAATAGAGCAGACTATAATCAGAGTAGACTAGGGTATAGACTAGGCTATAGTAAAGATTATAAACTATACTATAGATTATAGTATAGGCCATACTATAGACTGTGCCTTAGTTCATACTATAGTTCAGACTATAGTATGAACTGGACTCGACTAAAGTCCAGACAATAGACTAAACAATACTTCGATAGTCCAGACTATATACACTAGACTATAGTCCTCATTATAGACTAGACTGCAATGCAAAATGGAGTCAAGAATATAGACTGGTCTAAAGACTAGACTATAGACTTGACTCAACCATAGCTAGTCTAGTTTATAGACAGAATTAAAGTATAGACTATTAACTACATTATAGTCCAGACTACAGATTATACTATAGTTTAGTCCAGATTATAGACTAGATATAGTTTAGACTATAGTCTACACCAAAGACTAGAAAATAGACCAAAATATAAACTATATATGTAGACTATATTTCAGATAAAACTAAACTATAGCCCATGCTATTGGCTAAACTATAGTCAAGAGCATAGACTATATCATAGTCCTATATTCTATAATAGTACAGACTGTACATTAGACTATAGTCCACTAAACTGTAGTTACGACTATTGACTAAACTATAATTCACACTAGAGTAAACTATAGATTACATTATATGCTAGACTCTAGTCCCAGCTTTAGATTGTATTATTAACTTGACTATAAGTTAGATTGTTGTTTAAAAATTTTATAAAATTAATTAATTTATTACAAACATACCAATATTTTAATTATTTTATAAAAATATAAATTTCTTTAAATTATAACACTTTCAGCAAGCAACAAACTATTAAGTATTAAAAATTTTTATAGCAAAAACCATTCTTTTATAAATAATTTGCAAATTAAAAAAATATATATATTTGCATAAATATTACAACGAAAAGCCTATTAATCATATTATATAAGAATTATTAAGCAAAAGAAACCAACGAATTTTATAGGAAACTTCAGGGAAACCCCTTTAGTATTTGTCATGGGAATTAATCATTGGAAAAAGTAAATAAAACAAAAAAAACTTTAAAACAAATTTCTTTGATATTCAAATAAAATAATAAGTATGAATGACTATATTAATTCAGTTGTAGGGTAGAAGGGGGTACCATGCGCTCCTTTTTTTGTGGCGTTTTTAAATTAAAACCATAAGACAAACTTTCAAAGATGACAGATAAGATAAACAAAAATAAAATTAGATATTGGAATAAAATCCATTATTCGGTTTTCAAGTTATTCGGTATTGCTACATGTGCCCATATGGCGAGTGGTCCCCCTTAAGCTCTACTATATAGACAAATTTTTGAATGAATAATAAAAAAAAACTAAAATATTTTATTAAAATTACACTTTCGTAATATGAATCATGTGTCTGAATGGAATCATAATAACAAATTCTTAAAAATTTGACTGAAATGAAATTTGTTATTGTTTCATTTCGTGCTAAAAAAAAGATATTGTAAACATTAAGCTGAAAATAAATATAATATTTTTATGTTGAAATAATGTTAACTGAAAAAAAAACGCGATAAGAATGCAAATAAAAATTAAGTTTGTGAAAAGAGAAGAATTTATTCAAAAAAGAAATTAGAGAATATGAGAGTACTTTGTTTTAACAGTAAATATTTAACTTTGATGAATCAATTTCATTTACCTTAAAAGATTTTCTAAGAAAAAGTCCAATGACAGACGCATTTATACAGGAAATACCAATAAATTAATAAAAATTAACTAGTAACAACTAATTTCATGCTTTACTGCAATCAAACAAAAATATGCTTTAATAACAGCAACTAAACACTTCTTCGCTAAGTTGTTTGGTAAGAATTTATGCGCAAGACTTAACACAAAAAGTATTATTTTTTATCTAACAACATTCTTTTAGGCGATTTGTCTATTTTTTTTTACTTTCCTTTATTTTTTCATTATTTTTAAATGAATTTTTAACCTTGACCAAATTTTCTGTAAAACATTAAAAAACTTGAAAAAAAAAAACATTAAAAATAATTTAAACATCTACACAAAAAACAACAATAAAACTAGATAATAATAAAAAACAACAATATTAAATTTACATAAAAAAACATTAATTATAAAAACATCATCTGATGAATATGAAACAAAAAAAACTGCCATAAATTAAGCAAATTTTTGTTTATAGGCGCCAAATGCAAACAATCGAATAAAAAAAAGAAAAATATTTTGTTTTTAATAAATTGTTTGTTTGATGTTTACTTTTTTTTTTTTTTGATATAATGATTTTATTTTTTTTTATTAGACAAAAAAAAAATTGCATATGAAAAACAAAACCATCCGGTTTTAAATGGTAAGAATTTGTAAAATAAATCATAAAAAAAGAGTTTTTTTTTGCGCATGAAAACAAAAATGATGAAAAACTGACATTAGAATCTTAACAAACGGATATTGTTGCAAAGTATCTGTTAGTTAGTTGAAGCGAATAAAAAAATGAATTTCAGCAACAACAACTATAGTAACAACACTATAGACTACATTATTGCGCAGACTACAGAGTAGAGTGCAATCTAGACTAAAAACTGGAATACAGTCCACGCTTAATACTAGAGTGTAGTTCATACAGGTACAATAGTCTGGAATATAGACCTAACTAAATTATAGTTGAGTCACTAGACTATAACATTTTCTATGGGTTAGCTTATAGTCCAGTCTATGAACTAGACTATAGTATTTCTGACTCTGGACTAAACTATGGCTTAGACTACGATCTAAACTATAGGTATATTATAGTCTAGACTATAGACAAAACTATAGACAAAATAGAGACAGACTATAGACAGACCATAGACAGACTATAGACAGACTATAGACAGACTATAGACATACTATAGACAGACTATAAACAGACTATAGACAGACTATAGACAGACTATAGACAGACTATAGACAGACTATAGACATACTATAGACAGACTATAAACAGACTATAGACAGACTATAGACAGACTATAGACAAACTATACACAAACTAAAGACAGACTATAGACAGATTATAGACAGACTATAGACAGACTATAGACAGACTATAGACTGACTATAGACAAACTATAGACAAACTATAGACAAACTATAGACAGACTATAGACAGACTATAGACAGACTATAGACAGACTATAGACAGACTATAAACAGACTATAGACAGACTATAGACAGACTATAGACAGACTATAGACAGACTATAGACAGACTATAGACAGACTATAGACAGATAATATACAGACTATAGACAGACTATAGACAGACTATAGACAGACTATATACAGACTATAGACAGACTATAGACAGACTATAGACAGACTATAGACAGACTATGGACAGACTATGGACAAACTAAAGACTATAGACAAACTATGGCTTAAACACAGACAGACTATAGACAAACTAGAAACAGACTATAGACAGACTATACACAGACAATAGACAGACTATAGACAGACTATAGACAAACTATAGACAAACTATAGACAAACTATAGACAAGCTATAGACAGACTATAGACAAACTATAGACAGACTATAGACAGAATATAGATAGACTATAGACAGACTTTAGACAGACTTTAGACAAACTATAGACAGACTATAGACAGACTATAGACAAACTGTAGACAGACTATAGACAGACTATAGACAAACTATAGACAGACTATAGACAAACTATAGACAAACTAAAGACATACTATAGACAGACTATAGATAGACTATAGACAGACTATAGACAGACTATAGACAAACTATAGACAGACTACAGACAAACTATAGAGAGACTCTAGACAGACTATAGAAAGACTTTAGACAGACTTTAGACAGACTATAGACAGACTATAGACAAACTAAAGACACTATAGAGAGACTATAGACATACTATGGACAGACTATAGACAAACTATAAACAGACTATAGACAGACTATAAACAGACTATAGATTGACTATAGACAGAATATAGACAGACTATAGACTGATTATAGAAAGACTATAGACTGACTATAGACATAATATAGACAGACTATAGACAGACTATAGACAGACTATAGACAGACTATAGACAGACTATAGACAGACTATAAACAGACTATAGACAGAATATAGACAGACTATAGACAGACTATAGGCAGATTATAGACAGACTATAGACAGACTATAGACAGAATATAGACATACTTTAGACAGACTTTAGACAAACTATAGACAGACTATAAACAGACTATAGACAAACTATAGACAAACTATAGACAAACTATAGACAAACTATAGACAAACTATAGACAAACTATAGACAAACTATAGACAAACTATAGACAAACTATAGACAAACTATAGACAGACTAAAGACAAACTATAGACAAACTAAAGACAGGCTATAGACAGACTACAAACAAACTATAGACGTACTCTAGACGGACTATAGACTGACTTATGACAGAATATAGACAGACTACAGATAGACTATAGACTGACTATAGACAGAATATAGACAGACTATAGACAGACTATAGACAGACTATATACAGACTATAGACAGACTATAGACTGACTATAGACAGAATATAGACAGACTATACACAAACTATAGACAGATTATAGACAGACTATAGACAAACTATAGTCACACTATAGACATACTGTAGACAAACAGACTATAGGCAGACTATAGACACACTTGCAGACAGACAATAGCTATATTATAGCTAGGCTAAAAATAGGCTATAGTTAATTACTGTCTGGTCCACAATCGGACAATATTATCTTTATAAAGTCTTCTCATAGAAACAATTTTTCAAATTTACATAATTTCTACACATTTATTTAGCACAAAAATTTCAAAAAATTGCTGATTTCATTAAAAATCTAAATTAAAGAGAATTTGTTAAATTTAAGCCGAAAATTGTAAAAATTTAATACAAAAATAAAATTCATTGTTAAAGAAGTGATGCCAAAGTGAAAAAAAAACTATAAAATAAATTGTATGCAAGAGATAAAAATAAAATTTTATGATTTTCCGTTCTTTTCATAAATTTTGACAACAAAGTACTGGATGGACTAAATGACTGTATGTGCTATGTATGTAAGTATATGACTATTGACTAGCTGTTACTAGTGATTTGTCAGCAGTCACTCCAGCTATGAAAATTTATGCGTAATGCAACATTTCATCGCAAAGTAATTGACCCACATTGCTGAGTTTTTTTTTTTTTTTTTTGAGGGAGCAACCATCACAGCAACAACAAAAAAAGAAACATCAATAAATTTTATTTGAGTAAAAACAAAAAAAAAATAAAAGAAAGATATAACAATAAAAAAAAACAATTATTTACATACATAAATAATTTTAACATCAATATTTATTTTTCACATAACATGTGGAAAATACAAAACGACAACTACAACAAAAAAAAACAAAACTCAATAAAATATTGTTTTTATTAATTTTTCTTATTATTTTTCCTGAAATTTCAATATGAAAAGTAAATAATTGTTGTTTTTTTTTTGTATAAAAATTCCACAAAAATAATTAAAATGCAAATTTTATTGTGGAATTTAATTAAAATATTTAAATGTTATTTTTTTTTACAACATCAAATAAAATTAATAAATTTAAAAATAATTTGTTAATTACAATTGTTAAAGACACTCTTTACATTACCTGCCAAGTAAACTGTGACTAATGCTGTACATTTATTTCTTTTTAGCAACAGAATAATTAAACAAGTTTCTTAATTTAAAATAATTTAATTAATTTGCAATTAATTGTTTAAAATTTCTATTAAAATTGTTTTGAATAAAACTTCTATAAATTAATTTCTTTTGCAAAGCCCCCCTAAGAGGAAACTAAAACTATCTATTTTGATTGATTTAATTAAATTAATTTTGAAAAATTCATTGAAACCACAAAAACAATTGCACTCAGGGAGTGTTTAAATGCGTTTGTGTGTATTTTTAAAATATTTTCTAAATAAAATGACCGAAAAATATAAAAGATATAAATCAAAGTTTTTAGCTGGGTGTGGTGTCCCCTTAAATAATAAATAATTAAAATTGTAAGTATTTTTTTTCTCCATGAAAAACTTTTTTCTGTTTATTTAAAAATATTTGTTGTTTTTTGTTTGGATTAAATTTTATGATTTTGTTTTTGTCAAGTAAACAAACCCAAAATAATAAAAAAATGACTACTGATGACCTACAAAATTTTCTTAAACAAAAAAAGTTTTTTTATGTACCCTACACCACAATAATGAGCAGAACATAATGCCTTTGTGCAGCTAGCTTGGAATTGGCCATCTAGCCTATAGAAAACTCTATAGTCTAGCCTATAGAAAACTCTATAGTCTAGCCTATAGAAAACTCTATAGTCTAGCCTATAGAAAACTCTATAGTCTAGCCTATAGAAAACTCTATAGTCGAACCTATAGACAACTCCATAGTCTAGCCTATAGACAACTCTATAGTCTAGCCTATAGACAACTCTATAGTCTAGCCTATAGACAACTCTATAGTCTAGCCTATAGACAACTCTATAGTCTAGCCTATAGACAACTCTATAGTCTAGCCTATAGACTATAGTCTATAGTCTAGTCTATAGTCTAGTCTATAGTCTAGTCTATAGTCTAGTCTATAGTCTAGTCTATAGTCTAGTCTATAGTCTAGTCTATAGTCTAGTCTATAGTTTAATCTATAGTATAGTCTATAGTCTAATCTATAGTCTATTCTATAGTCTAGTCTATAGTCTATTCTATAGACTAGTCTATAGTTTATTCTATAGTCTAGTCTATAGTCTATTCTATAGTCTAGTCTATAGTTTATTCTACAGTTTAGTATATAGTCTATTCTATAGTCTAGTCTATAGTTTATTCTATAGTTTAGTATATAGTCTATTCTAAAGTCTAGTCTATAGTCTAGTCTATAGTCTAGTCCATAGTCTAGTCTATAGTATAGTCTATAGTCTAGTCTATAGTATAGTCTATAGTCTATTCTATAGTCTATTCTATAGTCTAGTCTATAGTCTATTCTATAGTCTAGTGTGAAGACTAATATTACGTCCGTGTATCCATGTAAACTTTCTGATCAGAAAGTAGGGTAACGTAAGAACGTGCATGTCTGACTTTTTTCATATTTTATTACAGCGTTCATTATTATATTAAAAGGGTTGTGGTCAGTCAGTCAGTTTTTTGTGAGTAATTTTCTTTTTGTTTATTTATTTACTATTTTTGAGTTAAAATAAAAACTTTTTAACAAAAACAACAAATTTATTACACTGTTTATTGTAGTTGTTGCTGTTTAATGCAATTGACTTAGTTAACACTTTTTGAATCTAAAAAACAGCAGACATGTGAAACTAATTTTTCTAAGTTAAACAATTATCTTTCTTTGTGTTTATTTTCATTTAAGCCGTCATAAATATAAATTAAAAAGTTTTGTTAAAAATTTATTTGTTCAAAATCCTATTGCTTCTTGTAATACTACTTTTAATTTAATGGAATTTATGTAGGATTTTCCCATAATTATTTATGGGCTTTAATTATGTTGGCAGTTCACAACTTAAAGGGTTAATTACTCATCATTATTGTGAAAAAAAAGCCAGCACTACACAACTGCAGCAAGTACTTGTAGTACTTCTTAGTTGTTATAATAAAAAATATTTTATATATTTTGAAAAAATCTACAGTAAAAATTATATTTAAAAAAATACTCTCCTTCTACTATTATAAATAAAATGCGTTCTGATGATGTGTTGTTTGTTCCCTTTTTAATTAAAGCACAACGCCAACTTATAGTTGTTGAACTTAGACATTTATTTCCCGGTAGTTGATGTAACGCCCTTCGGTATTTAAAATTCTCGGCAAAACTTTATACTACTTTATCTATTTTATATAATCCAGTTTAATCTATAGTCTAGTACATAGCCTAGTCTATATACTTATATAGTTTGTAGTGAAGTTTATATCAAAGTCTAGGCTATAGTCTACAGTCTAGCCTATAGTCTAGTCTATAGTCTAGTCTATAGTCTAGTCTATAGTCTAGTCTATAGTCTAGTCTATAGTCTAGTCTATAGTCTAGTCTATAGTC
>NC_060954.1:58240683-58253666 GCF_022045245.1 Lucilia cuprina
TAACAGTTTTTTTCTATAGAAAAAAGTTTGTATAACAGTTTTTTTCTATAGAAAAAAGTTTGTATAACAGTTTTTTTCTATAGAAAAAAGTTTGTATAACAGTTTTTTCTTTAGAAAAAGTTTGTATAACAGTTTTTTCTATAGAAACAAGTTTTTCTATAAGAAAAAAATTTTGTTATACAAGATTGTATAACAGTTTTTTGTAAAAAAATAAGTATAACAGTTTTATTTGTAGATTAAAGTTTTTATAACAGTTTTTCCATGTAGAATGAACTTTACATAACAGCTGTTTCTACAGAAAAGTATAACAGTTTAATCAGTAGATTAAAGTTTTAAAATATAGATTTAAGTTTGTATAACAGTTTTTTATAGAAAGTAGCGAATTATTGGCCTGTAATTGACCCCTGTTCCCACCTAAACAATACAACTTCGCCGCCCAAAAAAATATTCTACATATGGATTCCTGTAACAATTTATATGTTTCCAATCCCAACTCTGCATCAAGTATGCACTCTAACGTATATGGAAAAAAAGCGTGCCATAATGCACATGCTGCCTCAACATACATAACTTCCAAACAAACTATCTTCACATAACGACTTCTATCGAACAGACAAAAACAATATGGTTGAGTAAATATCATTTCTATACTTATGAGTATTTGATTAAACTCCCATAAAAAAAGACCTATAAGTGTTCAATATGCAAGGCACTCTCACTATCAGTTATTTATTGTTGTGTTGTTGCTGTATGGTCTGTTTTTTGTTGTTGTTGTGCCCCCAAAATAAAGAAATAACCAAAAATGAATTTAAACAGAGAAAATATTTATGTACAATGAATGCACTGCTCCAATTCTGTTATTGACATGTATTGAATATATATTTTTGTTTTTTTTTTTTACCATAATTTGTCTAGATTATATTCATTTTGTCGCTTTTATCAAAATTTTTTTTCTTTTGGAAGGGGTTCTGTTTTTTGTTGTTTTGTTTTTTTATAAATTTTGTCTTTATATTTTATTTGAAGTTATTGCTCAATCGGGTGTTATTTTATTGAATGGGTATTAATTTGTAAATGACACATTTAATTCAAACGTAAACACACTCTCCCACTCTCACTGTTTAGAAGTTAAACAGATATTTAAAGAGATTTAATCACTTATGAGTTGTTATACTTAAGAGAATCATTAAGTTAAATAATCATTCTTCATTCATTCATTCATTGATTTATTATTAATGAATGAAAACAAGTTTAAGAATAAATTTTGCTATAAATTTTTGTTAAAATATTTTGGCGCCATGCAAAAAAAAATGTTTTTGAATTAATTTAGGTTTTTCCGTCATTTGGTATTTTATAAAGAAACCAGTTGGTATTTATTTGAAATTCGAAAAAAGAAACATATCTTATAAATATTTAAATTCATTTTTCAAGAATTTGATATTTAACCGTTATAATTTATTGTTTTAAAAACGTTTTGAAATAACAAAAGTTTCGAAGATATTAGAACACATGTTTTCTATAGAATTAACTTTGTATAATAGTTTATTCTATGAGAATGTAATATTTTCTCTTAGAAAAAAGTCAGCATAAGAATTTTTCCTATAGCAAAAGTTTGTTTAAAAGTTGTTTCTATATATAAAAGTTTCTATAAGAGTTTTTCTCTATAGAAAAAGTCTATATAATAGTTTTAGTAAAGAAAAATGTGCGCATGATGGTTTTTCCTATAGGAAAAGGTTAGTTTAACAGTTTTTCTTATAAAAAAAGGTCAGTATAACAGTATTTTCTTTTGAAAAAGAAATTGTATAACAGTTTTATCTATAGAAATATATAGAATGTCAGTATAACAGTTTTTCTATAGGAAAATAACTCATGCAACAGTTTTTCTTTTGAAAAAGTTTAGTACAACAGTTTTTCTATGGAAAAAACTTAGTATAACAGTTTTCTCTAATGAAAAAATCAGTATAACAGTTTTCTCTGATGAAAAAGGTCAGTATAATAGTTTTTTATTTTGAAAAAAATTAGAAGAACAGTTTTATCTATAGAAAAAATGTTAATATAAAAATTTTTCTATGGAAAAAATTTAGTATAACCGCTTTTTTATAGAAAAAGGTCATTATAACAGTTTTCCACTGAAAAAAGTGTGTATAACAGTTTTTTCTCTAGAAAAAGTCTATATAACATTTTTTTCCTATAGAAACAATGTGTATAACAATTTGTCTAAATAAAAATTCTGTATAACAGTTTTTTATAGAAAAATCTTTCTTCTAAAAAAAATAATTGTATAACAGTTTAAAAAAAAAGTGAGAAATATTTTACTGAAAAAAGTGCGTTTTAAAGTTTTTTCTATAGAGCAAGTTTGAACAACTGTTTTTTTAAGAAAAAATTGAGTATAACAGTTTTTTCTATAGAAAAAAGTCAGAATAACAGTTTCTCTATGAGAAGAATTTAGTAATCACCACTTTTTTATAGAAAAAGGTCAGTATAACAGTTTTCTACTATAAAATGTAAGTAAAACAGTTTCTTCTATAGAAATAGGTCAGTATAACAGTTTCATACTATAAAATTTAAGTATTATAGTTTTTTGTATAGAAAAAGCAATTTATTTCTATAGTAAAAGTCTAATAGTGTGTATAACAATCGTTTTATATAAAATTTCTGTAAAACAGTTTTTTCTATAGAAAAATCTTTCTTTAAATAAAAAAAAACAAGTATAACAGGTTTTTTCTAAAATAGTCAAAATATTTTACTGAAAAAGTCTGTAAAACAGTTTTTTTCTATAGAAAAAGTTAGAACAAAAGTTTTTTTTAAGAAAAAAATTGAGTATAACAGTTTTATCTATAAAAAAATCATTCAGTATAACATTTTTTCTAAAGAAAAAAGTCGGTATAACAGTTTTTTATAGAAAATGTCAATAGAACAGTTTATTTTTGTAGAAAACTGTAAGTGTAACAGTTTTTATAAAAAAGGCAAGTATAACAGTTTTTCTATAGAAAAAAGTGACTATAACAGTTTTAATGAAAAAAGAAGTTAGCATAACTGATTTTTCAGAAAAAGGTGTGTATAACAGTTTTTTTTCTAAAAAAGGTCAGTATAACAGTTTTTTTGAAATAAAAATGTCAGTATAACAGTTTTTTTGAAGAATGAAGTTAGTAACAGTTTTTCTATAGAAAAAAGGATGTATAACGGTTTTTATAGAAAGAAGTATGTTTAACAGTTTTTCTATAGAAAAAAGTATGTATAACAGTTTTTTATTTAGAAAAAAATCAGTATAACAGTTTTTCTACAGATAAATGTTAGAATATCAGTTTTTTTTTCATATTCAATTTTTTCGAATATCTCCAATTTCTACGATTTAAAAGACTGAGTCCTTGACTAGACTTAAAAATACCCGTCCATCTGGTCCTTTTTAAACAAAAGGTTTTAAGCATTCTATAGCTTCAAATCCCTGACTTTTATTTTCCAACAAAAAAAGAGGCACTTCAGTTAAAAACGTATTGAAGTGTGTGTTTTTCCATATTTACGGATGTTTGTTAAATCATTTTTTTTACAACAACAAAAAGAACATAAAACATATAAAAAAATTAAATTTCCATAAAGGTTTGGTTTTAATGATTTCTATTAAAGATAGATTCATACTCTGTATAAGTATTTAAAGCACAATTTAAGTACCAAACGCTTAAGTTGACGTATGTATATGTGTAACCCCATATAAACAAAATATAATCTAGGTTTCCCCTTTTATGTTCTTTATTTTATTAATAACAAAAAAAATTTGCGCTAAATGTTCCAGTTCATTGAAGTTGATGACATCACTTTGTTAACATTTTTACCCTAGACACATTATTTACGCCAAATGTTTATTGTCTCAACAAAGCTGCGACGTCGTTGCTGCTGCAGCAGCATAAACTGACATAAATACTATTTACATACTTTTACATACAAATGAATTTGTTTTTATGTATTTTTTTGTTTCTTATTAAAACAAACATTTGTTTTATCAACATATATGGCAAGATATCCTCCTTCATGTTATGTTTGTTTTGTATGTTTTCTCAAACTTAAATTTAGCTTTTTTTCTTCTGCAATTTCTTTGACAACAATTCCCTACTCATTACAATCAAGTGTAACTAATGTGACTTCTTAAACAACAATAATAACAAAAATGTTAACATTTCTTTTCTTTTCACCATTTTGAAGACATAATTATGTCAGAGATGAGCAGCAATGTTTATGTATGAGATAGAATGTATGTTATTAAGTATTACAACAACAATGTAAAGCAAAATCTTTAGTTAAAGGAAATTCTAAATAAATTCTTAGTTTTTATTAGAGAAATCCAAATTATCACTCAAAAAGTGATTTTGATGTCGAATATCACTTTCCGGAACTTTCGCCTGAAAGACGGTAGAAAGATTTACGTTCCTATAAATGCTTCTTATATAAAATTTCATAATTGTTCACATATTTTTTAGTCAGCAACTATCGTTAAAGTAATTTTCTTATGGACCGATCCACATAAAGTTTGATAGAGAGATTTTTGCTTCATTGAAACTTACGTGTGTCAAATTTCATCGATATACTCGTATTTTTAAACCAGTAATGAGTGTTAAAATCATATTCTAAAGGGGATCTTATATGGGGGGTACGGTCAATTATGGACCGATGCTCATAAAATTTGTTACAGTAGTTTTGGATCACAAGATACTTTTTATGTCAAATTTCATTGTTATACTAGTATTTTAAAGCCAATAATGAGCGTTAAACTAACTTTTTGAAGGGGACCTTATATAGGGGTAGAATCAACTATGGACCGATCTATATAAAACTTGATATAGAGATTTTGGCTGCATTAAAACTTATGTGTGTCGAATTTCATCACTATACTCGTATTTTTAATGAGCGTTAAAGTAATTTTCTGAAGGGGGCATGGGGGTAGGGTCTATTATGGACCGATCCTCACAAAATTTGGTAGAGAGATTTGGATCATATGGAACTTTTTATTGTCGAATTTCATTGCTATACTTGTGCTTTTGAAACAGATATGTCCATTAAAGTTGTTTTTCGGGGATCCACTTGTATGGGGGCTATACGACAATGTGGACCGTGGACCATTTTCAATACCAAACAAACCTTACCTATAGAGAATATTTGTGGAAAATTTCAATCCTATATCTCTTTCCTTTCGGACACTAACGTGCTTTCAACAAACAGACAGACGGACGGACAGACAAGGCTAGATCGACCTTATTATATCTTAAAATCTTCGATGTGTTACAAACTGAATGACAACATCATTATACCCCCCATAAAAAATAAATATAACAGTTTTTTTTTAAAGAAAGGAAATTAAACTGTTTTTTCTATAAAAAGAAGTAAGTATAACAGTTTCTTCTATAAAAAAGGAAGTATAACAGTTTTTTTTTATATTGAAAATAGGAGCTATAACAGTTTCTTCTATTAAAAAGGTAAGTATAACAGTTTTTCTATAATAAAAGTTATTACTGATGTTCTTTATAGAAAATAGTAATAGTGCAGAAAATGGCAAGTATAACAGTTTTTCTATAGAAAAAAGTATTTAAAACCGTTTTATTCTATAGAAAATGTATAAATATAACAGCTTTTTTTCTATAAACACAAGCAGTTACAACAGTTTTTTTTTAGAAAAAAGAAAGTTTGGCAGTTCTTTTATAGAAAGTAAGTATAACAGTATTTTATATAGAAAAAAACGTTAGTATAACAGTTTTTCTATATTTAGTAATAAGTATAACAGTTCTTTCGACAAAAAAGTAAATAAAACAGTTTTTCTATAGAAAAAAGTAAATATAAGAGTTTTTTTTCTATAAACACAAGTAAGTATAACAGTTTTTCTTCTATAAAAAGCATAAGTTAAACAGTTTTTTTTTTATAGAAAAATTAATTAATATAACAGTTTTTATAGAAAAAATTATGTAAATAAGTCTTTTCTATATAAAACTGTGAGTATAACATTTTTTTCTATAGAAAAACTTAGGTATAGCATTTTCTTTCTTGGGTTCTATTGTTGAAACGAAAAGTCGACTTTTCAAACTTTTTTATTTAGTTAAAAGTCGACTTTTCTTTTTGCATTTTATGAAAAGTCGATTTTTCGACATTTCGACTATAAGTATTTTATAAATAGTCGACTTTTTCCGACTTTTTGACTATTTTCGACTTTTTTCCGATTTTTTTTTTTTTTTTTTGATTTTTTTTTTCAAGTTTTTCCGACAATTTTAGAGTTTTTGACTTTTTTTCCCACTTTTTTTAAAATTTTCGACTATTTTTGACTTGTTTCTACAATTTTCGAGTTTTCGATTTTTTTTTGGACTTTTCGACTTTTCGACATTTTTCCGACTTTTTGACTTTTTCGACTTTTTCTGACATTTTCCGACTTTTCGACTTTTTTCGACTTTTTTCGACTTTTTACGACTATTCGACTTTTTTCGACTTATCGACCTTTTTCAACTTTTATTAACAAAGTCCACTTTTCGACTTTTTTCACAGACGATAGTCGAGTCATCGACTTTTTTTGGAACAAAATAGTCGACTTCGACTTTTCGACTTTTTTCGACAAAAAGTCGATTGTTTGATTATTCGAAAGTCGATTTATAGAACTCTATTTCTTTCTATAAAAGTGAATATAACAGTTTGTTTCTATAAAAATGATTTGAGTATAACAGGCTTGTATAACAGTAGGTATAAAAGTTTATCTATAGAAAAAGAACGTATAACAGTTTTGAAAATAGTAATATGTAAGTTAAACAATTTTTTTTTCTTTATAAAAACTTTTCTTTATAACAGTGTTGTCTATACAACATTTTGTTTATAACAGTATGTTCTTTAGAAAATTTTTTGTATAACAGTTTCTTTCACTAGATAATTTTGTGTGCTAGATAATTTTTGTGCAATTTCTTGTAGCTAATGCTATGTATAAAAGTTTTTGTATAGACATTTTTGGTGTATAACAGTTAAGATATGGATATTTTATAACAGTTTTCTTTTTTCAAAAGAAACATTTGCAGATTAGAGAAAAACTACTTCAGCGTTAAATGTGTAAATAGTTACCAAGTAATTAATCATTCTTTCAAATGTTTGTTCATTTAAATATTTTTTGCTTAGTTTTTTTTTCTTTACATACATATGTATGTGTGTGAGTGTGTGTGTGTGTGTGTGTGAATATGTTTACTCAAGACAATAATAATAAATACATAATATGCATTTGAGAAAAGCTTTGAGAATGAAAGATAAAACGAACAAAAATTGTTGGTAATATACTCAACACGCATGTTAAATACTCTAGTGGCTGGTTCCATACGCCACATCATTTACCCCAAATGCTCCAACACTGTTCTATTTCCTCCCACTTTTCCCCCTCCAGCTCATTTCGAGATCTTTATTATTATTATTTTTTTTTATTATTATAAATAATAAAGTGTAATAGTACGACAAACAAGCGTGTACGTATGTATGTACAATGAATGTATGTATGTACAATGTATATATGTACATATGTAAGTCATAATGCCCTTTTTTTATCTCTTCATATCGTCAACATCAAACTAACCTTCGAGCTGAATAGTGTTTTGTATGCAGACAACAGAGAGAAAAAAAAAACGACCCAACCAACAACAAACTGCTGCTCTTTTTTTTTTTGTTGAATAAGTTTTTTTTTTCAAAAGTTTTTAATTTCTAAAGAAAAAGGTGCCGTCATAGTTTGCCTTGCCGCCACAAACACCGCCACCACTGCTGCTGCTGCTTCTGCTGGTGACGCTACTGACCCAATTTTCGTAAAAAAAAAAAAAATTGTATATATTTTCATTTTGCTCCACTGTGGTTGTTATTGTTGCAGCAGTCAGTTTTTTTTATTTTTTGTAGAAAATTTGGAAAGTAAACTTAAGTGAAATTATTGTAGTTGTTATTGTTTTCAACTTGTGGTTATTTTTTGTTATTGTTGCTGCTGTTGTTGTTGTTATTTTCATTTTATTTGTTAAAAGTTTTCATGTGTTTTCTATCATTAGCCTGTCATTGCTAATGTTTTGTTAAAGTTATTTTTGTTTTTTTTTTTTGTACATTGTTGTAATATTATACAATTTACTGTAAACATTTAATATGGCAAATGACATGACAGATGGACAGACAGAGTTGGACAAGGGAGTTTATAAATTTTCGATACCAAAACAATTGCAAAAATACTGTTAGAAATACTGTTTTTTTTTACACAAGTAAAACTGTTATACATACATTATTTGAAGGAAAACTATCATACAAATAATTTTCTTTATAAAAAAACTTTTCTACAAACAATTGTCTACACAATCTTATGTAAAATATAGTGTTATATTAACAAATTTTTTTAAAGAAAAACTGTTATACACACTTTTTTAAAAGTAAACTGTTATACACATATTTTTTAAAGCTAACACTGTTGTATACAGAATTTTCTCGTGAAAAAAATTTCTATACTTTCTTTTTCCTATAGAACAAATTCACCTTTATCTATAGTAACAACTGTTATACTAACTTTTTTATAGAAAAAACTAATATAATCACTTTCTTCTATAGAAACTAACTATTTCTATAGAAAAAACTGTTATACTAACTTTTTTCTATAAAAAGCTGTTATAATATAATTTTTCTATAGAAAAAAACTGTTATACTATCGTTTTTCTATAGAAAAAACTGTTATACTAACTTTTTTCTATAAGAAAATGTTATACTAACTTTTTTCTATAGAAAAAACTGTTATACTAACTGTTTTCTATAGAAAAAAACTGTTATACTGACTTTTTTCTATAAAAAACTCTTATACTATTCTTTTTTATAAAAAAACGGTTATACTAACATTTTTTATAGAAAAAACTAATATAATCACTTTCTTCTATAGAAACTAACTATTTCTATAGAAAAAAACTGTTATACTAACTTTTTCTATAGAAAAAACTGTTATACTAACATTTTTCTATAGAAGAAACTGTTATACTATCGTTTTTCTATAGAAAAAACTGTTATACTAACTTTTTTCTATAAGAAAATGTTATACTAACTTTTTTCTATAGAAAAAACTGTTATACTAACTGTTTTCTATAGAAAAAAACTGTTATACTGACTTTTTTCTATAAAAAACTCTTATACTATTCTTTTTTATAAAAAAAACGGTTATACTAACATTCTGCTATAGAAAAAACAGTTATACAAATTTTTTTCTGTAGAGAAAACTGTTATACTAATTTTTTTCTATAGAAAAAACTGTTATACAAACTTTTTTCTATAGAAAAAACTGTTATACAAACTTTTTCCTATAGAAAAAACTGTTATACTGACTTTTTTCTATAGAAAAAACTGTTATACTGACTTTTTTCTGTAGAAAAAACTGTTATACTGACTTTTGTCTATAGAAAAAACTGTTAAACTCACTTTTTTATACAGAAAACACATTTTCATCGCAGAGAAAACTGATATACTTATTTCTATCAATAGAGAAAACTGTTATACAATTTTTTTCTATAGAAAAGCGTTATACTTTGTTTATTAAAAAAAACTTGTTTTACTCACTTTTTCTATTGAAAAAAAACTTGTTTTACTTAATTTTTCTATTGAAAAAAACTGTTATACTGACTTCTTCTACCGAAAAAAACTATTTAATTGCTTCTATAAATAAAATTTTTATACTTAATTTTTTTCAATAAAACACTCGGTTAAACTTAATCTTTTTATAGAAAAACTGTTATACTCAAATTTTTCTATAGAGAAACTTTCATACTCAATCTTTTTACAGAAAAAGATAAAGGTTACAATGACTACTTTCCTTAGAAAAACTCGTATACATAATTTATCTAGAGAAAAACTCTTATATTTACTATTCTCTACAGAAAAAGAACCGTTATACTTGCTTTCATCCAGAAAAAACTCTTATATTTAAACTTTTCTATAGAAAAAAACTGTTACAATTATTTTATTCTATATAAAAAAACTCAACAACACCTTTTATAGAAAAAAAACTGTTATACTCTCCATTTTCTATAGAAAACTCATGCTGTACTCACTTTTTTCTCTTATACTTAATTTTTTTTTATAAAAATAACACTTTTTCTATACAAAACAAGCAACTTTTTCTATATAAAAACTCTTATACCCATAATTTTCTTAAAAAAATATATAGAAAAACTATTTTACCTCACATTTTCAAATAACTGCTTTAAATAAGATTTTTTTTCTCCAAATTAAATTTTACTCCCACAAGCAAATTTCATTTTAATTACTTAGGGGAAAGTATAAAAGAGCAGCAACAACAACAATAAAAAAATCAAAAAATAATAAAACTCTTACCATTTGTTAAAAATCATTTGCAAAAAAAAAGAACAAGAATTCCATTAATTTAGGACACAAAAACATACCTGAAAATACAAGAAAAAAAAAAAACAACAAAATAAATAAAATTTTATATATTATTTATAAATCTGCAGGAAATTTTAATAAAATTTCCAAAATAATAAAAATGATATCATAACAAAATATTTGAAAATATTTTTTAATTGTTTACATCAATAAAATTTAAAGAATGAACAAAAAAACTTGAACTAAAATAAAAATATTTTTTGCACACCGACAAATAGTGCAACAACATTATTTGTTAATAAAATTTTTAATAATTAACGTCAGCATCAAAAAAAGAAACTAATTGATTAGTTCATTATTATAAATACAAAAATGTTTTCTTTAATCTTTTGTAAATTTTTAACAAAAACAAAGCTATTAGAAATAATCAACAAAAAAATCATACATATTGATTGAACATTTTGATGGGATCTTAAAAAATTTCATTCTGACACATAAACCTTGAAAATTTAAATATTTTTCTTCTACTATTCCCTACAAATTACCCAATCCCTAAAGATAAAAATCATGTTGTTGGTGTTGGTTGCCATGATCATACTGTGGAAATGATATATGATGATCTTAACATAAGTTGAAGGTTTTTTTGTGAAATCAACTTCATGATAATAATGGAAAATATCAAATTACAAACATGAGAAAAAGAAAAATGAAAATGATCATACCAAAACATTTGTAGCACAAGAAGCCCACATTTGTTTGGTGGAAGAAAAAACGAAATGATCAATTATGATTTTTGAAATACACAGAAAATAAAATGTTAATCGTCACGTGTTTGATTAAGGTCTAAACTTCTGTTTTTTTTCTAGAACTTAAACAGAACTAGAACAGAACTAGAACAGAACTAGAACAGAATTAGAACAGAACTAGAACAAAACTAGAACAGAACTAGAACAGAACTAAAACAGAACTAGAACAGAACTAGAACAGAACTAGAACAGAACTAGAACAGAACTAGAACAGAACAGAACTAGAACTAGAACAGAACTAGAACAGAACTAGAACAGAACTAGAACAGAACTGGAAGAGAACTAGAACAGACCTAGAAGAGAACTAGAACTAAACTGAAATTTAATTTATCCAAATTAATTTTTAATTGAAAGCAGCGGTAGACTTCAATTAATAATTGAAAACAGTAGTGGACAACAATTAATAATTGAATTTAGTGATCGACTTTAATTAATAACAACACTTTACTTTTGTTTCTATAGAAAGCATAAAATTTTCGGCTATCTCTTGATTAAATGTTTAATATTACAATTATTTAAAAAAAAAACTACCTTCTTTTCTAATACAAAGTTTGAGTATTTATTAAATCTTATTATTTATTCTTTGTATTTATTCATCATAGATTTTTTGTTTAGTTAAAAGTGTTTGTCAAGCTTTTAACACTTGCTCGAAAAACTTCAAATTTAAACAACTTATTTATTTAAAATTTCTATTACATAAAAACCGTTTCAATAAGTCTTAAATATAAAAATCTTTTGATTATTGTAATTTTTACATATTTTCACACTTCCTTCTAGAGTTCTTCACATTTCATTTGATTTCATTCTTTTTGATTTTAATTTAAATAATCTTCACTTCACAACAAACAGCATTCTTTTCTGCTTTAATGGCCTGTCAACTGTATTGTGGTTTTGAATACTCCCATGGCTTTTCTATATTAAAAATCCAAAAGAAGAAGAACACCTAAGAAGGTGTGAAAATACAAATTTTCTTAAAGATTTCTGTTTTTTTTATTATTTTTTCTTAATGAATTATAAATCTAAGAATGTGTTTATAATGTTGATTTCCTTATGAATTGTTTGGTATAATGATCAGCATAAAAATATGTTCATATATAAACATTAAATTAACCCATGAATGGGTGCCAGATCATTGATTTGAAAAAAACAAATAAAAGAAAAAGTATTTTGTCTTTAGACCAAAAAAAAGTGATTTCCATCTGTTAAAGTTTGTTAGTTTAATACCCAAAAGTATTAAGAGGCTTTTAATATTTTAAATATATAATAATACCACAATATTTTGAGGATTGGTTTGGTAAAGAGTAAAAAAAAATCTTATGATTTGTGTTTGGAAACTTAAAGAAATTTGAAGCTTTTTTTCCATGACAATGATATATAATTTTTTTTAAATTGCTTTATTATGTGTGCATTGTTGTAAAGTGTTTTAATTTTTTGTTTGAGAATTTAAGAAAGTTTTAATTCTAAAAAATGTGTTTGTAATAAATTATTAAATTAATGTTTCAAAACCCATTTGCCTTGATTTCGTTTTCGTTTTAATTTTGTTTGAAATTATTTATTGATCATTTATTTACGGGTTTTAAACCCTGCTAAGCCAGTTTTACTGTATAATTTATTTAGTATTGAATAATGTAAAGTATATTATTTCATTTATTGCACATTACTTACAGAACAAGAATTGAAAAAGAACTGAACTAGAACTGAACTAGAACTAGAACAGAACTTGAGCAGAACTAGAACAGAACTAGAACTGAACTAGAACTGAACTAGAACTGAACTAGAACTGAACTAGAACTGAACTAGAACTGAACTAGAACTGAACTAGAACTGAAC
>NC_060954.1:58253766-58256237 GCF_022045245.1 Lucilia cuprina
AGATAGATAGATAGATAGATAGATAGATAGATAGATAGATAGATAGATAGATAGATAGATAGATAGATAGATAGATAGATAGATAGATAGATAGATAGATATAAAATGGAATAGACTATAGTCTTAACTATAGTCCCGACTATGGGTTCATCTATAGCCTTGGCAACAGTCTGATGGACTTTCTACAGTCTGGCCTATAGTCTGGTCCATAGTCTTGTCTACAGTTCTATCTATAGTTTTGACTTCAGTTTGGCTGAAGTCAAAACTAGATGTAACTATAGTCTGATCTATAGCCTTGGCTACAGTCTATAGTCTTTTCGCTAGTCCGGCCTTTACTCTTGTCCATAGTCTTGGCTACAGTTTTATCAATAGCCTAGATAATAATTTGGTAAATAGCATTGACTATAGTTTGGCCTATAGTTTTGTCTCTAGTCTAGTCTATAGTCTTGATTCTGGCCTGGTCTATAGTCTTGGCTAAAGTCTTGACTTTGGTATGATCTTAGCTATAGTCTGCCCAACAGTATTGACTGCAGTCTTGCCTATAGTCTGGCTCACAGTACTGACTGCAGTCTTGACTATAGTCTGCCCTACTGTCAGGCCCACAGTATTGACTAAAGTCTGGACTATAGTCTTGATTATAGTCTAGTCTGTACAAAAGCAAATTCAAAAACTAGACTTAATTAATTTGACAAATTAGTGCCAAAATTAAACAAACAAATATGTGACAGTATTTTGAAATATATATCTTTTTTGCAGTGTATGATAAACTCGTCTAATAACTCTTTCTATGTTTTTTGTTTTCTATAAAATTCGATGAAAAGAGGGCCACATGTGCGTGCCAAAGTAAATAAAATTATTGTGTAAAAAAAAACTAGAGAAAAACAGCAACATAAAAATATTAACAAAAAAAAAACAACTAAAACACACAAAAAAACATTTGAAGCTGTCATTTGTTAACGCATCTGTTAAATTCATTCATTGAGAAAAATTTTACAAAAAATAATCACAAGAAAAAAATTTACAACAAAAAAAAACAAACCGAGCCCCAATCATCATTCTTTTTTTCGTTTATTTTAAACCAACTACGACCACATGTTTATAAATATGGAATGTTTGTTTCATTTACATTACAACTCACACTACAAACAAAAATAATAAAAACTTAAACTCTTTTTGAAGCTTCCTCTTTAGGTTTGTCTTTGGCCCCGCTCTCTTTTTAAAATCCAAACCTCTACAACCTACAACATTAACTGCTGCTCGCTCTACCCTTTTGAACAACATTATTCATTGAATTGCATGTAATTATTACTGCAACAAGACCTGAAGATCGGGTTTTCGTTATTAAAATATTTTTGTGTCTTGTTGTTTTTCTGCCTCTCACTTTTTTCTTTTCTCACTCTTGAACTCTTTGGGGTCTTTTTTTAAATTGTCGGTTTTCATGTTTTGTTTACGGTTATTTGCAATTTGGGTGGTTAGCTGTTTGCTCAACAGAGCTGGTTAAAAACATCTTACGTATATGGAATTAAAGAGGTAATAATAACAATAATTCATCCATAGCACTACGATTACTGGTATAGATCGAAGAAAATAAGCTAAAGGGCTGGAATTTAGCAGGATTGGAAAACATTGAATAATTGAAGTGATCTCTGCTCAAAGTTTGAGAATATCATTACGTCTTCGCTTTCGAGGTTTAAATACATTGAGAACGATCCGATCTATTCGATACCTAAGACATGGACTGGATTATATTATCGACGTTACCAGAGGATTACTGTAGTTTAGATTATTCACTAAAGCTTATTAATCAATAGTTTTTTAAATAGCGAAAGAATTATGGTAAAAATACGATTTTTGACAAAATTTTTATTTTTAACAAATTTTCGATTTTTCACCAAAATTTCAAATTTTTACTGAAAATTTCAATTTCACAAAAAATTCAAATTTTCACTAAAAATTAAAATTTTTACAAAAAATTTCAAATTTTTACTGAAAATTCCAATTTCACAAAAAATTCAAATCTTTACAAAAATTAAAATTTTCACTAAAAATTTAAATTTTCACTAAAAATTTAAATTTTCACTAAAAATTTAAATTTTTACTAAAAATTTAAATTTTTACTAAAAATTAAAATTTTTACTAAAAATCAAAATTTTCACTAAAAATTATTATATATTTATATTTTTTATAGAATGTATAACAGTTTTTTCTATAGAAAAAATTTGTATAACAGTTTTTTCTATAGAAAAAAGTTTGTATAACAGTTTTTTCTATAGAAAAAAGTTTGTATAACAGTTTTTTCTATAGAAAAAAGTTTGTATAACAGTTTTTTCTATAGAAAAAAGTTTGTATAACAATTTTTTCTGTAGAAAAAAGTTTGTATAACAGTTTTTTCTATAGAAAAAAGTTTGTATAACAGTTTTTTTCTATAGAAAAAAGTTTGTATAACAGTTTTTTTCTATAGAAAAAAGTTT
>NC_060954.1:58256337-58258378 GCF_022045245.1 Lucilia cuprina
TAGTTCTGTTCTAGTTCTGTTCTAGTTCTGTTCTAGTTCTGTTCTAGTTCTGTTCTAGTTCTGTTCTAGATCTGTTATAGTTCTGTTCTAGTTCTGTTCTAGTTCTGTGCTAGTTCTGTTCTAGTACTGTTCTAGTTTTGTTCTAGTTATGTTTTAGTTCTGTGCTAGTTCTAGTTCTGTTCTAGTTCTTGTTTCTCTTTCTTACCCCACTGTCATCAAACATTTCATTCATAATTACGATCAATTAAACTTTATCAAATATTCTATTATATGGGTTAAATAGTAGCTTGAAGTACGTACTTAAAAATTTAGCTGAGTTCTAAAATGGAAAACACACTCTAACCATTTTTCAATTTAATTGAACATAAGAACAGTACAATTATCAAACTCATAGTCATTATCATTATTTTTAACACCATCACACCATCACAACACCACAACCACTACTAAAGCTGAATTTGACATTAATGAAAATGATCGTGAAATATTTGTGAAGCCTATAAAAAGAAATATTAAAATATTTATACAAAAAATAAAGAACCCTTTATTCTCATACTTTATTCATCACACTAATAAAAACCTTTTGTCTTCCTCTTTTGTTGTTAACTTTTTTTACTTTTTGTATTCCCGGCCTTCATATTTTCCGTCTTTCCTACACAGCACGCACTAGTTTTTATATTTACCCAATATTAAAGTTCTAATGATACGGGTTTTATATATTTTTTCTTCTTCTTCATCTATTATTCTTGGTTATTTGGTTCCATTAGTTTGAAAACAAAAAGAGGTAGAGAAAGATGATTGTGATGATGATGATGATGTTGCCGATTCCATTGTGCGTAAAAGTAATTTACATTTGCTTGGCTGATTTGAATCCCTTTTAGTATGAATAGTTTTTACAGCATTACATTCTTCACAATTTCACAATTTCATTTCTAATAATTACAAGTTTTTTTCCTCTTTTTCTGGAATCTTATAAAAACAAATATATATTAAAGTTTTCTCATGCTAATGATGGGGGTTGGGCAGACAGACGCTATTGAAAGTCATTTATGGAAATTAAAAAAAAAAAAAAAAAATATTCTTATTACATATTTTCTTTAAATCAATTAATAAGAATTATGTTGTAATTAAAAATGTTTAACATGTGGTTTATGTTTAATACTTAAATTGAAATTTCTTGGAAAAAAAAGAAAAAGGTTTAAAAAATCATAATTCATAATTAATAATCGTTTTATGAAAACTTAAGCTTTAGATAATTTCATTAATGTATATGTTTTATATATTAATAATTATGAAATTTTTAAAATTAATTACTAACAAGATTAACTAACAGAATGGTTTTTTGTTTTATGTAGAATTTTATATCTAAGCAAAACTATTTGCTTTATATTTATGTACTATATACTCAAGGTGAAAAATCTAAAATATTTTGAAAAAATATTCTTAAATAAACTCAATGAAAAGTATCAGGGTTGTGGGTTTCTTTTGTCTCGTTTTGTCTTTCTAGAATACAGAAAAATATTTATTTTTCAAGCATTTTTTATTTCTTAAAACATTTAGTTTTATTCAAAACAAAGTGTTTTTTGTGACCAATAAAGTTTGTCCTTGAATCATACCTAAATCAAATGCATAAAAGGGTTTTCTTAAAACAATTGTATCTCAGGAACAAAGTAAATGAAATTAATTTTAAATAGAAATCTTTAAAAATCATACATATTAAGGAATTTCTCTTGGAAATAAAAGCTTCCTCAAAAGTTCAGTTCCTGTTCAATTCCAGTTTAATTGTAATTCAATTGTAGTTCCAGTTGTAGTTCAGTCCTAATTTGGTAGTTTAGTTTAGTTGTTTAGTTCTAGTTCAGTTCTAGTTCAGTTCTAGTTCAGTTCTAATTCAGTTCTAGTTTAGTTTAGTTGAGTTCTAGTTCAGTTCTAGTTAAGTTTTAGTTCAGTTCTAGTTCAGTTCTAGTTCAGTTCTAGTTCAGTTCTAGTTCAGTTCTAGTTCAGTTCTAGTTCAGTTCAGTTCTAGTTCAGTTCTAGTTCAGTT
>NC_060954.1:58258478-58265654 GCF_022045245.1 Lucilia cuprina
GAACTAGAACAGAACTAGAACAGAACTAGAACAGAACTAGAACAGAACTAGAACAGAACTAGAACAGAAATAGAACAGAACTAGAACAGAACTAGACCAGAACTAGAAAAAAACTAGAACAGAACCAGAACAGAACTAGAACAGAACAGAACTAGAAAAAAACTAGAACAGAACTTGAACTAGAATTCAACTAGAAAATAGCTAGATCTTACATAAAGCCATGTTTCTATAAAGAATAAATTTAGAGAATGTGTATTATACGCCATACATTTAATCTAACAAAACCACTGTACCAACAAGTGAGAGTTGTATCGTTAAAACCCACTAACATGTAGTATGAATACTTGTTTCTCGTCTTAAAGCAATTGACATCTTCATTGTCAAAATATCATCATTGATTCATTTGTTTGTGATGATGATGACATACACTGAGCGACAGACACATTATAAGAATATTTAAACGTTTAATCATCATTAATGTGATTGATTTATTTATGAAATAAATGAGTTGACATTAAAAAAACGAAAGTTTTTTTTTCCTTAATTTTTAATTGAAATTTGTTTAGAGAATAATTTAAGTCTTAAATTTATTATTTACAAATAAATTATACATACTAATAATGATTTCAACATACATAATTAAATATTAAAAACACATATTCTAAATATAAAATTAAAGAAAAAAAGTGAATTTATGTTAAACTCCCTTGCGAGTAAACAAAAAGTTGAAAAAAACCTTTAGTAAACAAAAATGATTTTTGAAATTCAAAACGTTTTTCGTTTTTTTTTTTTTATTAATCACAAATAATAAACGTGACTTTATGAATGATACCCTATATTACCAAAAACATGAAAAGTAAAAAAAGAAAGCAAAGAAATTAACAAAAACTTCAATATACACTCAAAGAAAATTCCAAAAAAAACAGAACAAAAAGTAGAAAATGCTTAAAGGCTTTCTGTACAAAAAAAAAGAAGTACAAAGGAGAAATATTGAGTTTTATAAAACTGCATACAAACTGCAACCTGATATGTTGGTTTAACAAAAAAATTTCAAAAAGAAAAAACTTTTTGTGGCCCTCTGAACACAGAAATGAGTTTTTTTTTTGTTTTCATTTTTTTTTAATTAAATACCATTCATTTTGCTATTGTAACCATTGACTTCTTTGTCCATTTGAGTTTTTTCAAATTTTGTAAAGTAGTGCTTGATATTTTATATAGTTTCGAATAAGTTTTCATAATTTGAAGTTTTTGTTGAAATTATTATTATTTTTTTATACATATTTATAAAATATGGTTATTGACCTGTATCATGTTTACCTACAGATTAACAGTTTTAGTTACTGTTTTTTCAAATATATATTTTTTTGTTTGTTAATTTTTTGGGTTCGTTTTCTTTAAAAATCTCATGTTTAATTTATCAAATTTCATGGCAAAATAGCATGTTAAAATATCTTGTCTATACATTCGTATATTTCAACTGCATGATTTTCCATTGAATCATTTTGAAATTGTAATACAAGTTACAAAAGTTTTGGTTTACATTTCAACTTGTGTCATTCATCAATTACGGATAGATAGACATTTTTGTCTGCTCTATGTATTGTGAATGCTTAGTAAATCAAATTCGAAGTATGAAAACCGAAAAAAACAATATTTGCAATTGAGAAAAGCTTATGTTAAATTGACTTTTAAATTCTTTTAGGATTCGTTAGAGAGAAATACATTTTAAGTATTATTTCTAGTTCAGTTCTAGTTCTAGTTCAGTTCTAGTTCAGTTCTAGTTCAGTTCTAGTTCAGTTCTAGTTCAGTTCTAGTTCAGTTCTAGTTCAGTTCTAGTTCAGTTCTAGTTCAGTTCTAGTTCAGTTCTAGTTCAGTTCTAGTTCAGTTCTAGTTCAGTTCTAGTTCAGTTCTAGTTCAGTTCTAGTTCAGTTCTAGTTCAGTTCTAGTTCAGTTCTAGTTCAGTTCTAGTTCAGTTTTAGTTCAGGTCTTGTTTAGTTTTAGTTCTAGTTCAATTCTCGTTTAGTTCTAGCTCGACTCTATTCATTTTATATTGATATAGTTTTCTTTTACTATCAAATGCAAAATAATATAGTCCAAGATAATTATGGTGTGACATTAAATATATTTAGTTTTTCTTGTTTGAGTTATTTCTATATAAAGGAAATTAGTTTCCACTCTTCCAAAACTTAACAATCGGACTTTTTTTAACGTTCTTTTTTTATATATTTTTCAAAATATAAGATGTCAGATAAATTGAAATTTGAACAAAAGAGCTTTAAACACAACATACTGAGAACTCGTGTCAAAAACACTAAACAAACAACATGATTGTACTTGTGCAGTGAGTACATCTTTAGAAAACAGTCAAAACTTTTGGTATTACGTAGAACCCAGCGATGCTTGCAGTTTCATAAAATCATTATAAAGTTATATAGGAAATAGCATAAAAAATGTGTATGTATTTTATCTACATAATAAATATACATACACACATTGATTTTAATAGCGATTAGAATGTTATAATAAAGAAGATGTTAAATTTTTGATATCAAAAAACTGACAGTCAAACGAACAACCAACCATTACAGCATCCAAAGACAGCAACAAAATATTATGTATTTTTCCCCATATTGATGTAACGGAAGTGCCTTGATTTCTTATATTTCCATGTACATATTTCTTTTTCCTTTTTTTCTTATTTATTCTTAATTTTTTTATGATTTTATTTGTTGAACTCTAAAAGAAGTAAATAAATAAACTTTTTTAGTTATTTATTTATTTTTGTTTTTAACTTGAAGCAGAGCAAAGAAAAAGAAAATAAACATTTATAAAGATATTTTATTTAAGATTGTTTTCGATATCAAAGATAAATTATGAAAAGGGAAATAAACATTTTGGTAAAAAAAACATTAACAACATTAAGAAATTTATGTTATAAAAATCAATGTAATTTTTTATGAATTTAATATACACATAAACATTTTATTGTATTACATACACATGTGTGTATATGTTGTGGGTACAAATTGAATGTAGGTCCTTTAACAGATGTAATATACTGTTAAGATCTTTTTTAATGTTTTTGGGCAGGAAATGTAAATTTGTTAATATACTTAAAAGTCTGCTAATAGGAAACACATGTTTGGTTTTTTAAGGTGAAAAGTGAGTGTGAAGTTGGGTTTAAGTTGTTTTAATATTTGACCACTTTTTTAGCAAGTGTTTTTTTATTTGCCAGAAAAATGTAAGGCAATAAACTTAATGAAATTATTAAAGAAAAATTGATTGTAATTTTTCAGAAATTAACTGATCTAGAACACGAACTAAAATAGGACTGAATTAGAACTAAACTAGAACAGAAGTAGAACTGAACTAGAACTAGAACTGAACTAGAACTGAACTAGAACTGAACTAGAACTGAACTAGAACTGAACTAGAACTGAACTAGAACTGAACTAGAACTGAACTAGAACTGAACTAGAACTGAACTAGAACTGAACTAGAACTGAACTAGAACTGAACTAGAACTGAACTAGAACTGAACTAGAACTGAACTAGAACTGAACTAGAACTGAACTAGAACTGAATTAGAAATGAACTAGAAACATGAATAAAAATTCCTTCGACTACCGTGCACACGTGTATGATATCCCTACTATATATAGGAAAACAAGTATGAATGTATAGTCGGGCATAGCCGACCATATGATACCCTACACCACACAGTATGTATGTTAAAAATGGGTATAATTTAAAAAATAAAGCATTTGGTTGGTTTTTTAACTTGATTTCGGAATATTTTTACTTTTTTTTGGCAAAAAAATAGATTTTTTAAGAGGGCTCAAAGGGGAGTAGGGCAAAATATGGCCCTATCCTTAAAAATGTTGGTAGGGGGATTAAGTCTTCTTCAATATTATTTATGTAGAATTTAAAAGTGTTATTAGTGTTTGTAAGTGAATTTTGACCTTTAAGTCATTTTCTGAAGGGGAGTTTGTATGGGGGATAGGGTCAAATGAAGCCCTATCATTACAAAAATCGGTAATGTCATTTAAAGTTCTATAAAACTAAGTTTTGTCGACTTTTGTTAACATAATAGATCATTTAAATTAATTATAAGCCAAAAGGCCCTATTTGGGGGGTACGGTTGTATGGGGGCTAGTCGAAATAATGGACCGATTTTAACCATTTTTAATCGGCTTCGTCCTTGGGCCAAAAGAAGCGTAAGTGCCAAATTTCATCCAATTATCTTGAAAATTGCGACCTGTACCTTGCGCACAAGGTTTACATGGACAGCCAGCCAGCCAGATGGACGGACATAGCTTAACCGACTCAGAAAATGATTCTAAGCCGATTGGTATACTTTAAGGTGGGTATAGAACGAATATTTTTGTATGTTACAAACATCAGCACAAACCCAATATACCCTCCCCACTAAAGTGGTGTAGGGTATAAAAACCTCATACTACTTGTTCTGTTTATTATTTCTTGTTTTTTATATAAAACTCTTTTCTTCTTTTTTAATTTATTTTCCCTGTGATTTAAGTTTATTGTATTTGTATTTTTGCTTTCCTGCACATTCTCTTAAAAACGCCAGTTGTTGACACGGTTCTGTAAAAGGAATTTAGCAGAGAGAAAAAAATTGCTTTATAAACAGTAAAAAAGTTTTGTATATTTCTTTTAGAAAAAAAGAAAACGAAAGCTGACTCTGATGATGTCCACATCATTATACGAATGAAAAGTGTAAAAATCAGTTTATTCCAAAAAATTAAATTGAAAATAAAACACAGAAAATAGCAGTTTTTATAAATAAGTATTTTTTTCAACCTAAAAAGAAAACTAAAAGGCTGCTAAATTACAAACACTGACAAACACTTGTAAATTATACAATAAACACGAATATGTATTTAATTTTTTTTTTTTGCATTTCAAAACCCAGCAAAAGTTCAGAGTGTTAATAAATAGTATATAATAGATCAGTTATATATGGCGATAAACTTGTTAAAATTTGTGCTTTTTGCTGGGTTATATATTCGTACATTTTATACATGTTGGTGATATATATTTTTTTGGCAATGTTGCTGCTGTTAGTGATGGCCAACAATGAAATAAATATTACAGTTTTGCATGTTGTCAGTTGTTGGATTCTATGTTGCAACGATGGTGTGTAAAAAAAAACTTCATTATATTTTTTGTTCCTTTAGTTGTTTATATATAAATCAGATACTGGATACATGTTATATATAAATAAAATAATACTGTTATAAATCAAGAGAATATGTATATTTTTTTATGTATATTAACATGTGGGAAACACTGAAGTGGTTGAAATAGTAGAAGGTATCGAGAACTGCATTTAAACTGAAATGGAATATAAAAACTACTTTCCTAGTTCCGTTTGCAACAGTCAGTTCTAGTTCAATTCTAGTTCAGTTCTAGTTCAGTTCTAGTTCAGTTCTAGTTCAGTTCTAGTTCAGTTCTAGTTCAGTTCTAGTTCAGTTCTAGTTCAGTTCTAGTTCTAGTTCAGTTCTAGTTCTAGTTCAGTTCTAGTTCAGTTCTAGTTCAGTTCTAGTTCAGTTCTAGTTCTAGTTCAGTTCTAGTTCAGTTCTACTTCAGTTCTAGTTCAGTTCTAGTTCTGCTTTAGTTCAGTTATTCTTCAGTTCTAGTTGGGTTTTCAGTTGGAATGAATATGAACGAATTTGAACACAACTAAATATGGTTGTCTTTTAAATTCACACAAATGTCTATATATAGAATTATTGCTTAGTTAATGGGGCATTTAATGCAAAAAATAATTTTAATCCACCTAATACTTCACATACATTCATACACATTTACTCCAACACACACATAAATAAATAAATTTACCAAATTATTTATGTATTTGTAGCCTTTGCCTTTGATATTTTCAGTTTTTTTCTTTATGTGTCTCTCTCCTTTACGGTCATAATTTTTATGCATCTTTTGCTTTGGAAAAAAGGCAAAATTTTTGCTCATGTTTCTTTATTCTTTCAGCCCAGCAGCCAGTTTTTTAGTCTGTATACTCAAATAAATATGGATTCCGAACTGTTTTTTTATGTCTTTTGTAAACAATTTTCGTTTTTTCGGTCAGACAGACTCTGACTTCCTTCTTTTGATTGTTTTGCTGTTGTGTGTCATGGTGCGACATAATATCGTAAATTTTTTTATTTATTTAATTTTTTTCAAAATTTTTCTTTATTTGGTGGTAAATCTGAGTTTAATATTATATGTTGCTGCTGCTCCCTTTTAACTCTTTAGTAATTTCATTATTTAGCGAGACAATATGTCGCTCTGTGTTCTATACACAAATTCAACAGACAAACAAATTCTCCAAAGTCTTCCTACTCCGCTGCTAAATAAATGAAAATGCAAAAAACCTCCAACACATGGAGGATGAGAGGAGTTTGATCATGTTATGGAAGTGGATGAATTTGTTATGGAAAAAAAACTTAAACAAAAACAACCTTTGGCAATATGTTTATTGTCGTGTTGCACGTTTTAACAGGCTAAAAAAAAAAAAAAAAACACTGCAACAACAGCAACAATGACATTAACAACTACAACAATATGTTTTTTTGTTTTCAGATTAAAGATACATTTAAAGTTCTTTGTCCCCCTTTAACAGCTAAATAACAAAAAAGTAAATCCTTAAACATAAACTCATTCACTCCTTACACTGCTCCCTGTGTTGTTTGGGGATTTTAATTAAAATATTTGTATTTATTTGTTATGATTGTGAAATATTTTTTCTTTTTTATGTTTTTTCTTAATTCTTTAAAATGTGTTGTTGTTTTCTTAAAACTCATTTTTGTATGAATATTTATGCAACATACTACAGTCACATTCAGTCATTCAACAGTGGCCACTCAAGTGCCAAGTGCCTGTTTAATTTTTGAATTTTTATATTTTTCAAATAGAAAAAAATTTAGGCTGCTTATGATTCAATCTCTCACAGGGATGGACAATTAGGATTTCAAAATTTTAAGGCGAAAATATTATAAAAACTGAACTAGAACAGAACAGAACTAGAATAGAACTAGAACAGAACTAGATCAGAACTAGAACAGAACTAGAACAGAACTAGAACAGAACTAGAACAGAACTAGAATAGAACTAGAACAGAACTAGAACAGAACTAGATCAGAACTAGAACAGAACTAG
>NC_060954.1:58265754-58267263 GCF_022045245.1 Lucilia cuprina
TTCAGTTCTAGTTCAGTTCTAGTTCAGTTCTAGTTCAGTTCTAGTTCAGTTCTAGTTCAGTTCTAGTTCAGTTCTAGTTCAGTTCTAATTCAGTTCTAGTTCTAGTTCCGTACTAGTTCTGCTCAGTTCTTCTGCTTCCGAATGTTTGTTAAGTATTTGTGAGGAGTTTCATATATTCGTCTCGTCGTAACTGTTGTTGTTTGAAATATTTAGATATGTGTGTACATATGTATGTATTTGTATCTACATATGCTGTGTGCTGTAGGTATTTGTCAATTACTTACACCTCAACGATTTCAAGGATTATAAATAAATTTACAAATTTGGGGTTTCTATTAATATATTACTTAGACATGTAGTGGGTGTGTTAGATGTCAGAGGAGAAGGAGAAAAATGTAAATAATATTAACTTTAAAAGTAGATATTATCTTTTATAATTTTCATTAAATCTATAAATAATTTTAACCATATTTATTGATTTAACAAAAAAAATTTAAAACCAAAGCCAGACAATGTAAATTTATTTTAAATTAATAATTTAATTAAATAATTTTCTTAAATGTAATAAAAAAGAAACCAAAAAAATCAACAAAATTTTTCATAACTTTACAAACAAAATAATTTTTAAACCTTTTATTAAAATACCGCAAAACCCACGCTTTTAGAATAAGTATTTAAAATTTTATATTTAATTTATCAGAAAACCATCTAAACTATAAAAACTCTAAACCACAAATACACACACACACGTTCCTTAGTAAATATTAAAGACCACACTTGTTACAACACAAATTGCTGGTTAATCACTTTATTAATAAAAAATAATAAAAATCAAAACTATTTCCAATAAAAAAGATCCCAATTTCAAATTTTATATTTGTTTTAATATTTTTATTACTTTTAATCACAGTATGAGTGAGTACTTTACATTTGCACAATCATCTAAAATAGAACTTTATGCATCATCTAAATAGTTTTTGTTTAATTTCTAAAATGAAAAGTTCGAGAGGTTATTTCTAAGTCTAGATAATGCAATCAAATATTTTTATGATTTGATGTTTTATTTATTTATTTTTTTTTCTATATTTTTCCTTCAAGTGTTTACAGATTTACAATAATTCTAACATTTGTGTATTTTTTTTCTTTTTTGTAAATTTGTAAATAAAGTGAAAATAAACTTATTTATATAATAATGTAAAAGGTCGAAATATATAAATATTAAAATGCACTTTATTTAACCGGAAGTTTATATTTCATTTTAGAGTTTACATGTTTATGAAGGAGCGGGACAGTATTGTCTAGTATTTACATGAAATAAATGTTGTAAATAAATATATAAACATTTGTTTTTGTTGTTGCTATAGTTCTATATTACTTCTAGTTCAGTTCTAATTTTGTTCTAGTTCTAGTTCAGATCTAGTTCAGTTCTAGTTCAGTTCTAGTTCTAGTTCAGTTCTAGTTCAGTTCTAGTTCAGTTCTAGTTCAGTTCTAGTTCAGTTCTAGTTCAGT
>NC_060954.1:58267363-58324385 GCF_022045245.1 Lucilia cuprina
ACAGAACTAGAACAGAACTAGAACAGAACTAGAACAGAACTAGAACAGAACTAGAACAGAACTAGAACAGAACTAGAATAGAACTACAACAGAACTACAACAGAACTACAATAGAACTAGAACAGAACAGAACAGAACAGAACAGAACTAGAACAGAACTAGAACTAGAACTGAACTAGAACAGAACTAGAGCAGAACTAGAACAGAACTAGAACAGAACCAGAACTGAACTAGAACAGAACTAGAACAGAACTAGAACAGAACTAGAACAGAACTAGAACAGAACTAGAACAGAACTAGAACAGAACTAGAACAGAACTAGAACAGAACTAGAACAGAACTAGAACAGAACTAGAACAGAACTAGAACTAGAACAGAACTAGAACAGAACTAGAACAGAACTAGAACAGAACTAGAACAGAACTAGAACAGAACTAGAACAGAACCAGAACTGAACTAGAATAGGACTAGAACAGAACTTGAACAGAACTAGAACAGATCTAAAACTAAACTAACACAGAACTGCAACTAAAATCTGTCTGACAATTTTTTTCCTTAAACTCTTTAGTAGTTCCATCTCTGCATCTGCCCTGCATGCGTAGCTGTGTGTACGTTTTTATAAGCATGTTTTTGTCATTTTCAATTTTAATTTTTAGTATTATTTTTTATTTATGATTTTTTCAGTTTATTTTCTGAAAAGAAAAAAAAACAACACACACACATAAACAGCCTTTAGTTTAGTGGCTTCTTTTATAGTTGATCGTTTGTTGAATGTTTCTGTTTTTGTTGGTTAGTGTTGTAGTGTGTAGTGTAGGGTCAGGGTATTATAAATCTAAAATATCTGTTTTTAACATTATTTTCTTGTTGTTGGTGTTATTTTGTAAACATAATAAATTGCCATTAGGGGTTTTGGTTGTTGTATCAGAAGAATGTGTGTGTGAGTGTGTAATGCATGTATATGTTTTTCTAAATTTCTAAAAAAAAATAATGCAATATTTGTCTATTTTAATAATAACACCCAACAAGAGAAGTTTTTTTTCTTATATTGCAACATATTTCAAAAAAAATTGTGATTTTTTTTTTTTGTAAAAATAAATGTTGTTTTTGTTAAATGCATTTTGACGCATTGGTTTCGTTTTTTATAAATATTTAAGATCTGAGTCATTTTGTTTTAACAAGACATATTTTACATGTTTAGAAAATATGTTAAAAAAAATGTTTCGAAATTGAAATATTTAGATAATTATTCTTTTATAAATTTAATCAATATGTCTTAAAATAGAATATTGAAAAATTTTAGCATTGACCAGAACAATTAACCATTTTTTTGGAAATTTTATTTAAAATTGAAAAAGCAATTCCACATTTAAATGTCACAAAACAAACATAAATGCCTCATCATCATCATTCCAAAAAAACTGCACCCAAAATAAATTTAAGGCGGAAATATTTTCTCTTTTATTTTTGAAACAAAGTTTATTTTTTGTTACGTCAGTTTGTAGCTTCAAAATTTGTCTTCTTAACAATGTTTTACTTGTTCTTCTTCTCATTTTCATTTGTAATAATTACACTAATTTTTTAAGTACATATGAGTGTTGTATCTTAACTCAAGTGTTTGTTTTTATAACAAACATTTTTAATTTGTTTCTTTTAATTTTTAAGAGAAAAAAAACAATGAATGAATTTTAAAGATATGACTCCCCTCCCAAAAAAATAGACATACATGGTGCAACTTTGTTACAATTAAAATCATCATCATCATCGTCATTTTCATTATTTAAACAATTTCAAGACACACTCTCAACTCATCACTCGTGCCACTTGACTTTTTCCTTTCACTATTGTTTTAGTTTCATCAGTTGTATGTATTTTCTCTTGTTTTGTTGACTATTTATACTAATTTCTAAAACAAATGAATAAATAAATTTTTAGAGACAAAACAAAAAAAGTTTTAAATTAAGCCCAAGCTAATGAATTTGTCTGTAGCTAAAAGATAGTACTAAAAACAAATAGACTAACGTTGTCATTACGTTTAAACAAACATACATACGCACATATGTATATAATAAACTACTATATATATACCTTTAATTACATTCCCAATAAATATAATCAACCCAGCAAAAAAAAAAAACAATCAAAAATTACAAACTGAAAATTCTACTTCTAGGAAGTAGTTAGGTAAGTAATGTCTTAATTGCTTCATTATTGAAACTTAACTTTAATAAAACTATTATTTTATTGCAAAGTAACTCTAAAATTTCCCTTATTTTGTTTGAGAACGTAAAAGAATATGTAAATTTTTGAAATTCAAAACAAATTGTTTACTTGGTTATGTTTTTAGACAAGTTTAATGTTTCACCGAATCCTTCTCCTATATATTCCATCAGTATTATAAAAGTATATTAAAAATTTAAAGGATTTAAGCAATCAACCATTTACAATGAATCTTAAAAGCAAGTAAATAATTTAGCAAAAAAAAATACTCAATACATTTTTATCATATTAAATTGCCTGAGGCTTATCCACTTAACGCAGTTTGAGAAAAAGGAAAACATTTTTGTTTCTTAAACATTTTATTTCGTAGTTATTTAAAGAATGAAAACGGAAACGAGCAATTTCAAAGTAAAATATTTTATTGAAATATAATTTCAGGAGCTTTTGAACTAAATATAAAACAGAAGTATAACAGAACTAGAACAGAACTAGAACAGAACTAGAACTAGAACAGAACTAGAACTAGAACAAAACTAGAACAGAACTAGAACAAAACTAGAACAAAACTAGAACAGAACTAGAACAGAACTAGAACAGAACTAGAACAGAACTAGAACAGAACTAGAACAGAACTAGAACAGAACTAGAACAGAACTAGAACAGAACTAGAACAGAACTAGAACAGAACTAGAACAGAACTAGAACAGAACTAGAACAGAACTAGAACAGAACTAAAACAGAACTAGAACAGAACTAGAACAGAACTAGAACAGAACTAGAACAGAACTAGAAGAGAAATAAAACAGAAATAGAACAGAAATAGAACAGAACCAGAACAGAACTAGAACAGAACTAGAACAGAACTAGAACAGAACTAGAACAGAACTAGAACAGAACTAGAACAGAACTAGAACAGAACTAGAACAGAACTAGAACAGAACTAGAACAGAACTAGAACAGAACTAGAACTGAACTAGAACTGAACTAGAACAGAACTAGAACAGAACAGAACTAGAACAGAACTAGAACAGAACTAGAACAGAACCAGAACAGAACTAGAACCGAACTAGAACAGAACTAAAACAGAACTAGAACTAGAAGAGAAAGTAAGTCATTTTCCACAACATGGTTCAAATTAATGCATTCGTGATGGAATGATCTTCTTTCTTGTCGATTTGTCAAAATTGCAACATCGTAAGTTACTCACAGTTAAGTTAATTAAATTAAACGCATGCAAAAAACAAACGCCGGTAATTTACAAAGCCATCGTTCATGGTAATCAAATTCAAATTAAAAAGAAATTATTAATTTTTAAACGTTAAGGTTGTTGTTGTTTATACATATTTTTATCTGCATACACACAAGTATTTTATCATTTCCATTTAAATAGCCACCTCAATACAGTAATTTTTATGTTGATTAAGCTGCCACAAGTGACCTGATAAATTTATAATAATACTTGTCGTCCGTCCGTCCGTCTGTCTTCTTGTCTGACTGACTGCATTCTAAGGTATTCAAATGTAACTATGTAAATGAACAATAGAATTTTTATATAAAAGAAAAATTACTAGAAATAAATTATGTATGTAGATGTGTAGAGATGTAAGTGCATTTACAATAACAACATGCCACCACTTGTAAAGGGGGAATACCAAGTAGTAAATATTTGTAGCTTTATATATATCTACTTATGTTGCAGGTTTTTTTTTTTGTTTTATTTGTTTCAAAAGAACTATCTACAATAAAAAGTACTTTGGAATAGAAGAACACAGAAGAATGCAGCATAATTTCTCATTTCTAATAGAAAATAATGTACATTACATCTGTACGTGTTGAGCATTTAATATGCAAAAGTATATGTACATATGTACAAGAAAAACAACAACAGAAAAAGATGCAACTTTAAATAGTTTATACGAATTTACCACTACACTGGCTTTTAAACAATAACAACTACAATAAGAAAATAAATACGAAAAAAAACGTTTAAAAGATATAAATCGTAAAAATAAAAAAGAAATCCAAGAAGTAAAAAAAATATGTAATAAAGAATTACAGAAAAATCATGCCTAGAATGAGTCATGAAATTGTCTTAAATCTTAAAAAACCGACGAAACAAAAAGTGGCTTTGGAAGTAATGACTTGCTGGTTGCTGTTATTTACTTCTCTCACCACTACATTTTCACCACTAACTACTTTTCTCTTTCCGTTTAGAGTTTTTCTTATTGTTGTTGCTACACTTAAGATACCGGTTTAAATATTTAATGGATCTTATGAGAAGATACTTTAACTTGGCTAAAGTTCATTGAGTTTTTTTTCATGTTCATACACAGTTTAATGTTTTTGTTATTTTTTCAAGTTTAAAGTTCGTTTATACAAAAATTTTTTCAATTTCGGAAATAAATTTTATTTTTGTTTAGTTCTATAGTTTTAGTTTTAAGTTAATTTGTTTAGTTTCGAAAGGAAAAGGTCTAACTTAATTTGTTATCAAACCTTAAAATTAATTTTTATTATTGACAAATTCATGTTCAACATATTTATTTTTATTGATAGTTTGAAAGTTAATGTTATCGTTATTACTATTAAATAAAAGGGGGTATATACATAGTTTATTTAATAGTTTTTATGAAAAAAATTGTAAAATGAATGAAAAAGGTGTCGCGTCAAATTATACATCTTCATTTTTCAAATTTAGGTTAATAAGTGTCAAAACATCGATCAACTTTGTATCCAGACAATGCCACAGAAAAAGTAAAACTGAATTAGAATTGAACTTAAACTAAACTAGAACTGAACTAAAACTGAACTAGAACTGAACTAGAACTGAACTAGAACTGAACTAGAACTGAACTAGAACTGAACTAGAACTGAACTAGAACTGAACTAGAACTGAACTAGAACTGAACTAGAACTGAACTAGAACTGAACTAGAACTGAACTAGAACTGAACTAGAACTGAACTTGAACTGAACAAGAACTGAACTAGAACTGAACTAGAACTGAACTTAAACTGCACTAGAACTGAACTAGAACTGAACTAGAACTGAACTAGAACTGAACTAGAACTGAACTAGAACTGAACTAGAACTGAACTAGAACTGAACCAGAACTGAACTAGAACTGAACTAGAACTGAACTAGAATTGAACTAGAACTGAACTAGAACTGAACTAGAACTAAACTAGAACTGAACTAGAACTGAACTAGAACTGAACTAGAACTAAACGAGAACTGAACTAGAACTGAACTAGAACTGAACTAGAACTGAACTAGAACTGAACTAGAACTGAACTAGAACTGAACTGGAACTGAACAAGAACTATACTTAAACTGAACTAGAACTGAAGTCGAACCACTATAAAAGTGTAGGGTATGAACAAATCTGAACACAGAACATCATAAATTCACTTTAAATAAATTAAGTACACAAAAAAACACAAATTTAAACTGAAATAGTCTGTCAAAGCAGAAAACGACAGGAGAACAAAACAGAACGACATAAAAAGAGTAAAAACAAACATCATCAAAGTCTAAATGGTACGACATCGTCGTCATTGATGAAATCTCTCAAACAGTAGACATACAGACAAATGTAATACAATAGTGTAAATACACCGGTAGATGGAATGTACACATAAAAAAGGACAAAATGAAATTACTAAAACAACAAAAGAATATAAAACAAAAATTGCAACAAAATATTGTTGCCAGAACAGAAACAACAGCAACAAGGAACATAATGTATGTACAACAAAAGCAATTAAGATTTTAAATGCGTATGGCACAAGTACAGAGAGAGAGAGAGGAAAACATTTACAGAAATAAAATAAAAATCAACAAACGATCGGACAGACAGATAAAGCAACCATGCATCCATCTATCCGTTGTCCAACGGACAAACATTTGCATTGTTCTGCGGGTTGAATAAATTCATAAACCATAATAGACCAACAGCAACAACTGCAAAAAAAAACTATTGCTACTATAAATTTATAATGTATGTAGATTTATTGAATATACTCTTCACCGAACACGGACCTTTAGTTCAGTGATGTGAAATTTTTCGAAAAGTCCATTGCAACTATGGTGGCAAGAAAGTACAATATTGGTAAGCAGCAAAAAAAGGACTTATTAGATTGCCAAAGCAAAGGCTAATAACACATAACTAGTTATATAAGTAGTTGTATGATAATAGCGGCCGTTCTCATAATAGATTCATAAAGATGAGAAAACTTATGCAGAACTAGTTCGGAAGAAGTTCTTTCGAATCACTTCAAACGCTGATGATCAGTTCTATTGTATTCTTCCCTTATAACAGGGATTAATTTGGTACTTTTGGCAATTTTCCCTTACACAGCCTTGCCTTTAACTACGCATTCGATTCGCAGGCAATATTTAATCATTTGAACGACCAAAAGGCCAACAGTTTTTCATACATCAACTTTTATTTTTTTTAAACTGCAACACTCAAGTCATAGTTGTTATAGAGCGTTTTGAAGAGGAACAAGAAGTCGATGATGATGATGATGTTGAAGAATATAATAAAAACAAATAGTAAAACGCCCACCATAAATGAGTTTGTTTTATTGCAAAATATTTTAGCATGAAACTGAAAAATGATTTTAAACTGTTCTGTGTAATAGTGTACGCCAGAGAGAGATCCAATGTAAAGAATTTTTATCATTTTATTACCATCATACTGGTTGTTCCGTTTGTACGTTGTCGTCATTATTATTGTATTTTTTATGTTTGATAACTTGCCAACCGTGCAGCCTGTTATCCAGCCATTTACAAGGACATGACGGCTACTAGTTAGTGCTGTTGCATTTCATTTATTCGAGTCTTTGTGAAACAAGATTTGCAGAGAATTTATCGGTTTAGGTCTATGCGATTAAGTCAGTCCAATAAAACGATGTGATGTAAAATCTCGCTTTATAATGACCATTAAAAGTTGTGACAGTACGATCGATATAATCGATCAAGAAGAATGATAAATCTTATAAATCTTAAGATAATCCAGACGTTGGGTAACTGGTGAAAACATCACCAAGAGAGAATGTATCTATTTTCCTTGACAACTTTGTTAAGGCATTCGAAAAGTAGTTGAATTTGGGACACAATTGAATAAAGCAGAGACAAAGATGACTAGCATGTCTGTGATCCAGGGTCTAGTTGTTTAAACCAGGAACCTCAATATAAGCCTCAACTTCGGGATTTAAGACGTCCATATAACTAGAGATTTTCCATCTATGTTCATCCCTTTAGGCAAAAATAACTAAGGAGACTATTTACATTAAACCTTAATGGAGTTGCTACTAAAACATCAGATCCCGTTTTTCTGTTTCAGTTTAACAATAACCAAAGAAAGCTTATTTTATCAACAACGAGGTCAAGATTTTAATAAAACATCAATAAACATCTTTCGTTTAAAGATATCCAAAGATCATGAGCATATTGTGAACTTCATTTAGCTTTTTGCAACAAATTTCCTAAAGATTTTATTAAACTAAAAGCCAGTAACCGATTGAAATTCTGCATAATTTCACCAAACAACATGGAGTAAAGGCAAAAGTGTAAAATGGTAAAACTGTAATAAAATAAAAGCAGTCACTTGTTCACAATGAATGGTATTTAACAGACACTCGCATATTGCGTGAAAAGGAGTAACAGCAGACGAGAAGAGGCGATGCGATGCGATTGGAAAGACAAGAAGATACATCATCCACTTATTGCTTGCAGAAGAAGAATACATAAAACTACAACAACAATGTCCAATATACACATACTATTTGAAACATGCGTCCTTTCATAACATATAAATTGTGCAACATAAGATTCCTTATGTATACAAAATAACATTTTATGTGAAGAGGAAATATATATGTAAGTATGTGTGAAAGCTTTGGTGTGTTTAATGCGTGGTAGTAAGTTACAAATAACAACCCTGTAGTGCGAATGACAAACTTGGCTTAATTCTTTAAGTGGTCTTTAAATGGGCATTTGACTTTGCATTAATGTGTCCTTTTACTAGATTGCAAATTTACTTCTTTGTTCGTAACAGAAGTCGAAGTGATTAACGAGGTCGCCTGCCTGGGTAAGCTGACGTCTCACCAACGCGCTTAATATTTCTTAAAGCCGTGATACACGTTTGTCAAATCTTATAACGTTGTCAGTAAAATTTTCAGAAAATATCTAACAATCGTCTAAACTTACAATTTTTCTTTTGCAACGTTGTCAGAAAAAGCATTATTGACAAAATTTGTAAGTTGACACTGTTATAAGACATTTTCTGCACATTTTACTGCCAACGTTTGTAAGATCTAACCACCATGTATTAGGGTTCTATAAATCGACTTTCGAATAATCGAAGTCGACTATTTTGTTCCAAAAAAGTCGATAACTCGACTATTGTCTGTGAAAAAAGTCGAAAAGTCGACTTTGTGAATAAAAGTCGAAAAAAGCCGAAAAGTCTGAAAGTCGAAAAAAGTCGATAAGTCGAAAAAAGTCGAATAAAGTCAAAAAAAGTCGAAGAAAGTCGAAAAGTCGTAAAAAGTCGAAAAGTCGAAAAAAGTCGAAAAAAGTCTAAAATATAGTATTTGACAAAGAACATAGCAAACTTGAGTGCTAACGCACGATTGTCAAGTTTTTGTATACGGAGTTTGACAAACGGAAGTCTTTTAGAAGTCTATGTATAAAATATTAAAAACAGCTGGGCTAACGATGTTTCCTTGTATTCAGTATACCCTGACGAGGAAAGTGTTACTTGTATAAGAATAGCTTTAACCCAACTTACTTCACATTTATCGCACACAAACCGTGTGTATCCTTCCGCTAGTTTGGGTTTACTACCACATGCACCCCGAAGAGACCAACCACCGATACGAGACAAAAACTGAAACTCTACCCTATGGCCACCGTGGTATCGTAGTATTAGATTGTATGGCCATTTGCGTGGTATATGTTGTTTCGATTTTACCAAAATGCTCTTCCCTCGAGTTTGGGTTTACACAACGAAGATATCTCTTCAACACCCGGGACGTGAGAAAATCCAAAACTCTACTCTGTAGGCTACCGGTTCCCTTGATATTAGATTATATGGCTGTCTGGATATAACTCAGGTCAAAGAATACCAAGAAAAGCTGTTTATAGTCCCGGCAGACTATGGGTACTGGTAGCACATATAGTTTTATATATAGTTAGTTATATACACACCTACATATATACATTATACAAATACATTAGCAGCTTATAATGTTACATTAAGTAACAATATAATATTGTTAGTGTATTATGTAAATAGTACTACACATACAGAAATACATTTTCTCTCTTGACACACGGATGGATGGATGCTTTGATAGAATTATTAGAAAAGCTAAAAACTTGTTACATATATTTTCTCCATACAAGTGTAAATTTTACGAAATAATGGATGGAAATAGAAAAATTGAAAGAGTTTTTCTTTTCATGTTTAAATCAAAATTTAATTTTGTTAAAACGTGTGTCTGTTTTGTGAGTTGGTTTGTGTCTAAAAGGCAAAAATAAAAAAGAACTTTTGTAAAAGTTAGACAGACATGTTAGTTGTATGTTTCGTTTTTAAAACTAAGGAGACCAGCTGTTAGGAAGTTTATATTAAATTCGGGAAATTTGTTACTTTTTTGGTCACCTTAAAAGTGTGATTTTATCTAATAGCAAATAGCGGGTGCTTTTATATTTTGTCTATAGATTTATTTATGAAGTGTATGGAAAATGTGTTTGTGTTTCGACAGCACTACACACATACACACATACACGTCTATAGACTGTAGACAAATCTAATACAATATAACTAAAAAATAACCCAGCAAACTTAGACATTAAAAAAACTTAAAGTTTTCACTTTCCTTAGAGATTTGCCCCCCATGTTCATAAGTGATTAAAAAAGTTATTGATGATTTATTGTAAGAATTTTATATGGAAAATGTACTTAAAATGTACTTGAATACAGTAGTTAAACATTTCATTTGGTTTAGTTATCAGCATAGGCCACAGGGTATCATGGGTGAATAGGATCCTTACACTAATCACTTGCATGTTTCAATTGCAATATTTGAATATTAGGAACTTTTAATTTTCACTTTCCTTATTTGAAAGTGAATTATACATTTCGACTTGTTTAGTGATTTTCACGATCCACCTCTTAAACTAAAACACTTGGATGCTTTATTGATCATAATTCCACAATTTCCAAAATTTTTTAATTACTTTATCAAATTACTTTGTTTAGCCGAAAACCAAAACTTAAAAAACTTTGCGTTTTCATTAAATAAAGAATATAAAATGTCAAAATCAGCTGACATGTTCGTACGCATTCTACGCTTTTGTGCTTAAACTTTCAACATATAAACAGACACATAGAATGCAAGAAAGTGTAGAACGCGTGGTGTGGACCTCCAGCTAAATGAAACCATCACACATTGATAGAGAATACGGATGGAAAATTTTACAGTCGTATGACTCTCTTCATTTTTTGATTCAAAAAACAAGCAGGTCGCATTAGATCAGGGATGTATTTTTATGTAAAACACATACACAAAAAGTAAAACAGCTGTTTCCATCTTACTATGTTATTCTTTTATACCAATCGTATAAACACAAAAACGAATGGGATTGCATTTTACTTTTTCATTAGTCTTTACGTACGTAAAGTATGATCGTGTGAAATGTCCTTTAGCCAACACTAAAGCCTTAGGTAACAATAATTTAAAGAAGAGCGAATTCCTATTGTTCAAAATAAGAATGTGTCCACTTAATCAGGATTAAAATTTTTGGCCAAGCTTTTTAACTTAAAACAAAGAATTTGCCTTACAGTGCAGGATGTTGATTTGTCATTTATTGGTTCTATAAAAGATTATATAAGGAGACAAATTTACTTTCGTTTATGATAAGGAATGGAAAGCTATTACATTAGCTCTTTCGATACCGATTATTCCCGAGTGGGCTGGTACCCATATGATGAGAAACCTACCTCTGGGAGAGTATTCAGTTAAAGCTTTCTTACAATCCAAAGTACTAAAATATTTTTTTTTTGCTAAAAGTTAAGTTAGCACTGAAAGTATCAAATAAGGCTCGGAAGTATCACGGTACTTTTGCGCATTAAATAGTATCAAAAAAAGTACCATCGTACCAATTTTGCCATCCCTGCTTCACATAAACACTATATTAATAAGTCGTTGGAGAAGTGCTTTCAAGAAGAATATGTTTCGATATAGATCTCGTAGTTTTGTTTCTGTACCTGTGTGTTATATAGTTTTCCGATATACATATATTAAATCAGATCCGAAGAAATATACCTAGGCCACTACATAATCTATTTTATTAGAGTCTTCGGACACACAGATTAGAAAACTACCAACTGAACTACTACTACAGGCACAGGTTTCTAAAGCTAGATTGTGTTTAATGAAACACTTGCTTGGGGAGTTACCTAACACACAAATTCTCGGAATACTGCATATTGTTTGTTGGGCTGAAGGTAACCAAATCGCAAAAACTATACACACATCCATACATACTACATTAAAAGAAGAAAGATTATAAACATTTTTGAACTTCCGTGTTGTTCAAATTGAATTTGCTTTGCTGCACAAACATACGCACACACACACACACTCTGTTGCAAAACCAAAAATAACAACAACGAAGCATACACACAGGCATTTCGGATATTTTATACCTATTACAACAACAACAAATACTATAACTCCTTTTGCCAAAACGGCAAAATCAAGTGAGTGAGTACGGTTCAACAAAAAGAAAACACACACACAAAAAGTACATACAAAAACAACTTTAGTGTAAATACCGGGGAGTATTACATATACAACAACAAAAAATACTTATAAAAAGTAAAAAAAACAACAAGAAAACATGAGAGGAAAACACTAAAAACATGCGGCGCACGCAAAAAATCAATAATTTTCGTACAGACGACTGAATTTTTTTGCTTTTGTTTTCCACACAAAGTAATTAATCAAATGGTTTTATAATAGCGTTTTTTTAAATATAAATTCTAATAATGTTTTAGTAAAATTTGCATACTTATTAAAATTAATTAAGTTGTTTATTTGCAAAAAGTATTATACATATTTTAACACTTCACAACACTATAACACGAGACACCTTTTTTACTACAATTTATTTAATTTTTTGTGTGTATTTATTGTTTTTGTTGTACTATGATGTATGTTTTTTTTTTTGTTTTTTATTGTACTCTCCATCTGTCAGTTTATTTTAAAATATGCAGACTCTGCTTTTTTTCATTTATTTTGTTATTTTTTTTTACTCTTTTTTGCACTTTTTTGTACACTTTTCATATGTATTTACTTTTTTCTTCACTTACCTTTTTCTCTGTGTGTATGATGGAATGGGCTCCAAACTTGTGAAAGAAGTTGAAAAGAAGAGCAGGGTGTCAAAAGGGCAAAAGACAGCAAGGGAATCTATTTATTATGTGTGTTTGTGTAAATAAATGTCTTTGCTAATGCGTCCAGAATTACAACAATTTTTCTTGGAAACTTTAAACAGCAAATCTATTTTAAAACTTTAAATTGCAAAAAGTATTCTTTTACAAAATTTCACTTAAAATTTTTCTTTCAATTCTTTTTTTCTTCTTGTAGTTGTTTCTTTTAGCTGAAATTGAAGTATTTTTAGCCTTTTTCTTAAAATTTAATTCTTTTTAAGTCAACACCATATTATTTTATTGTATTCTTAAAATTCCTTGCAATTGCACTTTACACTAAAGGAATTTGTTTTTTTTTCTATTTAGTAGCCGTTTTTTTGTTTAAATAAATAAAAATTCACTTCTTTTTTCTTATTTGCTTCCTTTTTAACTTGTGTCTCGTATTCATATAAAGAAATTAAAAAATAAATTTTGTTCGTCAAAAACTACGCGCACAAAATACCAAAACGTAGTTGTTGGAGCACGCACAACTCGCAATTGAATTGGTTTGGTTGGTAATCAAGTTGGAAAGTAAATGCAGTCAGAGATATACAGGCAGACAGACAATAACCAACAACTACCACAATATTACACGGCTACTAACTAAAAATAAAGCCACAAAAGAAAACTGATAAAAAAGGAGTGCTCTCTTTACTGTATAAGAGAGAGAGAGCGAAATTTTTTGTACTTTACTAATTTGACAACTGTCTGTCTGTCATTATTACTTGTCTTTGTTTTTAGTCCATTTTGTTTTAAATTTTAAGTGCCAAATAACAAATATCCTTTTTCTTTTTGCTCTTAACACTTTTTTATTCTTGTTATTATTATATTTTAATTTAAAATTTAATATATTATATTAATTTATTTTCAGTTTCCACTAAACACTTACTAGATTTTATTTATTATTTGTTAACAGCTGTTTTCCCTCTTAACATGTTTTAGTAGTACATTAGTACCGCACTAAGTTAATAGAGAGAAACATAAAACCGTTGAAAACTAGAGAGTATGAGCAACACAATATTCACTTTACAACACTGTTACAGAGTTGGAAAATTCGAATTATTTTTAATAATTTAAAAATAGGATTTTCATTAAACAAAATTCAATTTTTCAGGAAATAAACAAGTAATAATTAGGGTTCTATAGTTGAAACGAAAAGTCGACTTTTCGTCTTTTTGCATTTTATGAAAAGTCGACTTTCGACTTTTTGCATTTAGTTAAAAGTCGATTTTTCGACTTTTAATATTTTATAAATAGTCGACTTTTTCCGACTTTTCGATTTTTTCGACTATTTTCGACTTTTTTTCGACTATTTTCAACTTTTTCCGACTATTTTCGACTTTTTCCAATTTTTTTCGACTTCTTTCGACTTCTTCCGACTTTTTCCGACTTTTTTCGACTTTTTCCGACTTTTCGATTTCTTTGACTATTTTCGACTTTTCCCGACTATTTTCGACTTTTTCCGATTTTTTGACTTCTTTCGACTTTTTCCGACTATTTCGACTTTTTCCGACTTTAATCGACTTTTTCTGACTTTTTTCGACTTTTTCCGACTATTTTCGACTATTTTCGACTTTTTCCGATTTTTTTCGACTTCTTTCGACTTTTTCCGACATTTTTCGACTTATTCCGACATTTCGACTTTTACCGACTTTTCGACTTTTTCGACTCTTTCCGACTTTTCGACTTTTTTCGACTCTTTCCGACTTTTATTTACAAAGTTGACTTTTCGACTTTTTTCATAGACGATAGTCGAATTATCGACTTTTTTGGAACAAAATAGTCGACTTCGACTTTTTTCGACAAAAAGTCGATTGTTCGATAGTCGATTTATAGAACCCTAGTAGTAATGTATAATTGGACATGGCCGACCATATGGTACCCTACTCCAGTGAGTAGTATATTAAAAATATAGATTATTTTTAGTAGCAAAGCATTCCAATTGTTTTGTTGTTATCTTAATTCCGAAAAATTTTAACAACTGGTTGACACAAAAACTGATTTTCTGAAAGAAAGGTAGAGGGTAAATATGTATATATTGAACACAAGAATTATAAAAATATAGATTACGCATTGCGCAGGTTTTTTTTGGTTTAAATCAACAGGTGTTCGATGTGCTACGTCACATCAGCAAATAAAGTGATTGACGTCTAAAAAAAATTTAAAAAAATTTTGTAAAAATTTAAAAAAATAAAATACTTTAAATATGAAATGCGCTGTGAAAAATTGCAAAAGCACCAACAACTCCAAGGCGTGTGAAATTAGTTTTTTTTATTTGTATTATGTATTTTATTTGTATTGAAATATTTTTTTATTTTCCAAAAATGTCACTTTGTTTTTCTCAAGTTCTAGGCTGATATGACGTACATGCGCAGAACGAACATTTTTTTACATACTGAATGCGCAATCTATGTTTCTATAATTCTTGTATTGAACACGAGTTTAAAATTTTTGTCAATATATAAAAAAACAAACAAATTTATTATTATTTGCTAAAATCCAAATTTAAATTCTATTTTCTAATAAATATTATTTCCCTTAAAATATGTATATTATATATTATTTATAAAAAGTAACCTATTTTACTAAATTGTTACCCACTTATTAATAAAGATATTAATCGCTTAGTTTAGGTTAATTACGCACATTTTCCATGCAAAATTCCTACAATAAACCATCAATAACTTTATTAAGCATTTATGGAATAATGGGGTTATACTTTTTTAATAAAATCAATAAATTAATTTTCATAAAAAAATAAAATTTATAGAAAAAATTATTTTCTAAAAGAATTATCACTAAAAATTAGTATAAAAATGCAATTTTTTTACTAAGAAATTTAATTTTTCCTTAAAAATTCTTTTTATCGCAAAAAATATGAATTGTCACTTTTGCCAATAAGATTTATCGATATTTTGTATTTTTTGGTTTTTTTCTCAAAATTGCCATGTCTAGTATTAACTACTCTGTTGTGAATTTCACTGAACATACTTCAAACAGCTGTTTGGCTTCTTGTTCTTCCTATCCATTGCATGTGAAGCGATTACCGCAGCACAAAAATTATTAATTTTAGAATTAAAAATACAAAATTTATCAAAAGAATAAAATATGTTTACGAATATTCTACACAAGTAAGTTGAGCAAATGTTTACTTAATTATATTACAATTAAAAACACACTTTTCATTCATTTTTATGGCAGAACCTGCGCCGCTCTTAGCAACTATGGACAAATGATGTTTACCCGTGAGGCCCATGTCTTTAATAGAGCTGTGCTGAAATGTAAAGTTCGTTGTCATTTTCCCAAGCCGCGCGAAGTAAAACGTATTAAGGTGCACGGTTGGGAGGCACGGATGTCCACCGAAGGTGGTCGCCGTGTCTTAATGAGACGCATTTTGAAGGGACGTTATGATTTGGCACATTAGAGAAGAAATTTGTTGGTTGAAAAATAATGAAAAAACACGTTAAGTTTTTAATTTTAAAAATTAAAATTGTTTTTTATTTAATAAATTAAATATATTCCTTACAAAAAGAAAACGAAACAAAAAAATAACTAAAAAGTAAAAAAGAGGAACTTTTCAATCTAACGTTTTATGTTTGCCCGTCAGAAATTTACGTGGACGATGATAGATTTGTTTAATCGCTTTTGAAGCATTCGCTGCTATGGTATTATAAACAAATGGAGCTGTATTTTTGACTCGCCAACCCTGATTAGTAAAAATTGAAGTGGGTAAAGGCATTTCGCCTAAAGCCAAACAGTTAACCTCTTTTAGTTGGTTGTAAGGTAGAGCGGGTATAAGATACACTTGCTGAACATGGAAATCAATGGCTCTTACAACACCTAGAAGAAGAAAATGATTAAATACAAAGGATTTATATAGAAAGTATTACATTAAAGCACACTTACCAATGCCTAGACATTTTAAAGGTTTGTCATCATCCTGATGATGACACAAATAGACTAGATTTGCTTCAGCTGATTTAGCCAACTCTTCCTTAGACACGAAGCCGTTATTTTCCATGAGATTGACAATTTTTAATTCATTTAAAGAAGCACTTTAAAGATACAATTTTGTTATTCATAATAATAAAACAAAGGTCAATTTATTAATAACTTACCTTAAAGGTTTAATATCTGTTAACCATTCCGCATGACCCTGGAGCGCTTGACTTAGACGGGCCAATAGCATGGCATAACGTATATCTTTGGCACTCATCTCCCATTCCTTTTGATAACGTGATTCTTGTTGAACAGCCGATTGCCAAACGTGTAAACGATAATTTGGTATCTCTCCATCTTGCTCTGAGAACATAATGCGCGGCACTTGACTCAGAACATGAGCATGTAAAATGCTATCAAAATTATTAATCTCCTTAGAACTTTGTAATTGTATTAGATCGGTTAGGGGGAGTTCTTGGGCTATAGCTGAAATAAGCTCTAAGCCAAAACCTTTATTATAACCCATTGTATTTATTAACCAGGGCATATTGTTGTAAGCTTCTTGGCTCTTGCAGTGAGCAATCAATGCACGTACTGCTGCCATATACTTATAAGCACATAAAGCTATATTGGTGTGTCCCACGGCAAAGGATATTTCTGGCTGCATATTAAGCATAAAGCCGGGACCTAATAGGGGTTGTTCCACTACGGTGCATGAAACTGTTTGAGGTACAAACACTTCGGGTTGTCCTATATCCAAATCAATTAAAAGTACTTTTTGTGGCAAAAGACGATTGATCAAGTATCTTAAAAGCGTAGATTTGCCCACACTTTTACCACCAACCAGCATGACACGAGATTTATTAGTTATATTAATTTGCTGCCACTGTTGGGGCAAACGTAAACATTTCTGTTCCTGCACCGAAGTGTTAATCATGCAACGCAATAGATATTCCGTATTATAAAGTGGACGTTCGTTATTGATGTTATTAATGTTAGGAAAGACATTTTCATTCATGAATTTTTTAAATTGTTGTACCAATTTTTTCCTGCCCTCATTGCGTTTAAGCAAAACTACAGCATCAGTTTCATGCTGATAGTTGTCGTTTATGGCTTTCAAATCATTTAAAGCGAAATGTTGTTCAAATGATTTTAATGTTTGCTCCAAGTTTTCCTTGTTTTGTTTATTCCTTACACTAGAGGGTGAAATTTCTATTTGACTACAGCCTCTAGGAGAAAATATTTCAACTTCCGAATTTACTTTTAGATCATGGCCATAGACTTGCACATTACCAGCTAATAAAGTTAAACGTATGGTGCCGTATAAATAAAAAGGATCTTTAAGTAAAACTATTACCGAATTGGAATCCAAAGCATTAAAAAATTTTGTTTTATAGTCAACTAGACTTTGTCCCGTAGATTTCACCACTTTGTTGGGCTGTTGTTCTTCTTGTGCTTCTAATATCTTAACATTTTGTTGAATTTCTTCGACATTTGCTTCTTTAACTGCTATAGGTTTAGGTTCAGTTTCAACTTGCATTTCTTGTTCCATTAGATTACTTCTTTCTTTAGTTGATTTATTAGTTAGTATGTTAATTTTATTTTCTTTTACATCATCCAACATTTGGAATAACTTCTTATTTATAATCGTTGTACTTAAAATACTGCTTTTAGTTTTTAAGTCCACATTTTCATAAAGTTTTAAAGAAGGTATTTGTTTGATATCATCATTTAATTTAATATCAGTGTGATCTTCGGTTTTATCAGCCTTTCTTTCACATTCATAACCGGTAGCATCAATTACATCAACTTTATGTTTTTTATTCCAAATATTTTCATCAATACTATAATCACTTTCAGTGTCATCTGGGCCTCTATTTAGATACTTTTCATTGATATCTTGTGATAGCAAAGAATCAGCATCGTCGGAATTTATTTCAGTATATTCACTACCAAGACTTCCATCATCCATATCGTCGTTATGTTCATACTCTTCCATTGATTCATCATCGTAATTTTGTTCCTCTTCTAATTCATCTTCTACTTCTCCATCATCTTCATCATCTGTTTCTTCATTTGGATTATATAATTGAAAGCCATCTTCATCGACTATTGGCACTAGTTTTGGACAATCTTCCGTGTCACTGTTTATTGTTGTTTCTCTTGTTATTGTCTCCTCCTTTTTGTGGAATGTTAGTGTTTTTAAAGATTTCTCTTCGTATTTTAATTTTAATAATTCTTCTTTTTCATATCCCTTTGGCTGGTTTATAATTTTAACTGTATTCTGTTCTTCAATCTCAATTATTTGGGCGTCTTCGTTTTCACTATCAAAGGATACATTATGTTCGGGTTTTAAGTCATGTTTGGTGGCTGTTCCTATAATAAGAGAAGAATATTTTAAATATTGTGGAATTAATTTGTACAACTTTTTCATTTTTTTGATCAAAAGTTGTTATTTTTGCAAAAAAAAAATGAGAAGAGCTTTTTATTGATAAAAGCTCTTTCTGGGTTTCATATAAAATCTTATTTTAAAAGCTTTTTATAGCTAATCTTTTGACAAGAACTTTTATTAAGAAAAAGCTGTAAGCTAATTTTAAAAGCTTTTTATAGCTAATCTTTTGACAAGAACTTTTATAAAGGAAAAGCTTTAAGCTGAGGTTTTAAAGGTAAAAAATTTTTGAAAGCTTTTCATAGCTAATCTTTTGATAAGAACTGACAAGAAATGAAAAAGCTTTAAGCTTAGGTTTTAATAGCAGAAAACTTTCGGAAAGCTTTTAAAAATTTTTTTTTTTTTTTAAACTTTTAAAATCTTTTTTGAAGAGCTTTTTATGAAAAAAAAATAGTTTAGATTAAGTCTTTTTCTTTTTCAGAAATAAACGTTTAAAAAAAACTTTTCTTTACCTCTATGTATAATCAAATCTTCAGGAATATGTTTCGGCAACTCATAGTCATCATCATCTTCTACATCATGGAAATCATACGAGCTATTGTTATAATTTGAAGAATAATCATCTTCACTGTCCATTGAATAATTATAACTATCTTCATCCTCTTCATAATCATTTTCATCAAAATCTGAATAGTCTTCCTCCTCCTCCTCTTCCTCGTCATCCCCCGAATCACTATAGTAATCATCATAGTCCTCACTATCGTAATATTCCTCTTCACTACCCATAGATTCATTATTTTCATATTGTTCTAGTTGTGTTTGGGAATCTCCATTAAATGCTTCTTCCGGCGTTAAATCTTCGGAATTTATTTCCATTATACTAATATCATCATCGTCATCATCATCTTCCTCATAGCTACTGTTTTCTTCTTTATTCCAATAGTTCCATTCCATATCATCTTCTTCCTCATTGTCTGTATCAAAATCACCACCCATTACGCAGCCTGTCATGCCATTAATATCGAATTTATCTTCAGCTTCACTATCATCATCTAATTCATTCTGTAAATTAGAGCATAACGAGACATGAGTAATGTTCTTGTCTTGAGGTTTCTTGACTTTTATCTGATTGGATTTTTTACTAGTATTTTGCTTTGTCTCCTTAGATGCATTTGCCAATTTGGGTTTTTTCTTTGTTGTAATAGTATCCTCTTCCTTTAATGAGTTTTCCGAAGCAGCACGTTTCTTGGCTTTCTTCTTTTGATTGTTATTCATCTTAGTTTCAACATTATTACCAGTGGAGTTATTTTTCTTTTTTATGGGAGTTTGTTGTTGAACTTGAGATTTTTGTTGAGATTTATTAGTGGACTCTGCTAATGTTTTCTTCACATTTTCCTTTGCAGTTTTAGGCTTTTGTTTTAAATCATTTTTAACTTTATTGGTCATTTCCTTTTCAATTTTATGCTGTTGTGGTTGCTTTAATTTCTTTTTATTCTTACTAATAGTTTCCTTTTCCATCTCTTGCTTTGGCGGATTTTGGCTTGACTGCTTTTTGTTCGTAGTGATCGTTTTCTTTTCAATTCCTTTCTGTGATGGACTTTGCTGCAATGGCTTATTATTTTTACTGGTCTTCTCTTTTTCTTTTTCTTTTCGTTTCGAATCCTTTTTGTTGTTATTGGTTTTTTCTACATTTTTTGTTTTGGTGTTAGGAGAGTTTTTAGCATTCGTCTTTTTATTCATGACTTTATTCAATTTTTCTTGTTCAACTATTTTTGTACTTTTAGCTTTAATTTGTTGCTTTGTGGGGGAGTTTTTAGTGTTTTCCTTTTCAGTCTTTGTTATTGGGAAATTTTGTGGTTTATTCTTTAACTTAGTCACTTTTAGTTTGGTTTTATTTTCTCCAAACGTTACATTTTCATTTTCTACAGATGTTTTCTTGGGGCTTTTAACAAAACCATTTTGTTTGCTGCAGTCATCTATCGTGGAACTTTTATTTTGAACTGGCTGCTGTTTCTTTAAGTTCTTAGTTACGGTTTTTGTTTGATTTTCTTTTAATTTATCACCCTTAACTTGTTGCTTCTTCTGTCCCTCGATCAGTTGTTCCTTTATCTGATTAATTTTAGGCTGTTTATTCTTTTTCATTTTTATAGGCTTACCGGCTCCAGACTCTTCTAGATATTCTTGTCTTTGAAACAGTTTTTGTAATCTTTTTCTTAATTTCTCTTTTTCCTGAGGTGATGTTATGCTTGGCATTTTTTCTTTAGAAAACTATTAAAAGGTTTTTATTCCTTTATATCGAATAATTTTAATTATTACAAATGATGAAAATAATTTAAAAACAAGAACGTGCACCATTCGAATTGATAAACAAAAAGTAGCACATGTTACCAGAGCCCTGCGCCGACAAATATTAACGACGACGGCGACTGACACTAAATATGTCGGCGGCAGCTTAAAATCGACTGTAAGCCGGCTAAGTTTTCAACCAAGATATATTAATTATAAGGTAGTGTTATCAGAACAGCTGATCGTTTTTTGCTACTATGTTCATTTTTCGCCGTGGTGTAGAATTAAGTCAAACTTTGTTTACATTTTGTAAATGTCAAACTTTGTTTTCATTTTGTTAATGTCAAATTTGTGATTAAAGTGAAATTGTGTGATTAAAGACAAAATTTATGCTGTTAAATTCGTTTAAGTTTTAAAACCAATAATAATACTACACGAAATTAGTTTTATTTTTAAAAACATCAAATTAAATTACAAACAGATTCAAATTTATAAACATTTTTTGTTTAACAAAAATTCGCTTAGATTTATTTGTCAGCTGTTTTTGACATTTTTCCCTGATAGCCAATTCGCCTTCAAGTGCAGGCACAATGTCAAACTACATATAAAAAAATATAACCAATTCGCTCGGTATTCTGAATTCGCCGATGACTCTACCTTATAAAATTAATATACCTTGATCTAAACCAACCGACATCTAAACATACATAACGAAAAACAGAGAAAAACAAAAACAACAGCATCCAAAAATACAAAAAAAATACACAGCTGAATAAAACCAAATACATCTACACACACATGTACATCTTTTTCTAATAAACAGTGTTGTTGTTGCTTTTTTAACAAAGCATGAAAAAATATGACTTTTTTGATGAAATTTTCAGAGGTTGTCTCGGAATTTTGCTCATATTTCCGTTATATACCGACCGATTTTGCTGATTTAGATAGCGATCTTCTCGAAAGCATGTCTAACAGAATTATTGAAGATTCGGACCTCGCCGATATCTGGGGTCCTCTAAAAACTGATTTCAACAGACAAACAGACGGACAAGGCTTAATCGACTCCGCTATCTATAAGGATCCAGATTATATTATAAAAACTATATTATAGAAATTACAAACGGAATGACAAACTTATATATACCCTTCTCACGAAGGTGAAGGGTATAAAAATAAAGATATTAAAATTTCTGAGGGAAATATATTCTGAATTAAATAATGTTTGTTTCAAACGAAAAATTCTATTCCGGCAGCTTAATTTGCAAAATTTATGTAAGTGCCTTAAGTTAAGTAAAACTTAATTCTTTTGTGAAAAATAAACATAAGAAAGTACATATTCATGAAAATATTATATTACGAATGAATGAATATTTGTTGTGAATGGATTATACTACTCCGGCGGAGTAATTTTCAAAATTTGGCCATAATGTGTAGCAGCCGCCGGACGGGTAAATACCTCATATGGGTTTTGTTATAGAAAGCATTCCGGAACAGACTTTTTTTAGTTAATCTCTTTATCTACATAGTGTATATATAAAACAATATTGTTTAATTTGTTAACATTTAATAAATTTCAAAATAAAGCCATAACGTGGAAGTCAGCTACCGCCAGCCGGAAAAATACTTCATATGCGTTTCTTAATATTAAGTGTTCCGGAAAAGATTTTTTTATTTAATCACGTTATCTACACAATTTTAATATAAAATATAAAACAATATTGTATAATATGTTAACATTTAATAGAAAACATATTTTTCTTAAATAACATATTTGTATAAATACCAATTATGCCAATATTTAAATAAAATGATATTTGTTAACGAGATGCTTGGTATTTTCAGATTTTTTACATAAATAATTCAAAATATTAACGAAGTTTTTCTCTGTTTAACGGACATTTTTAAATATAAAAATGTAAACAATAACAAGTTTTGACAGCAAGGAAAACTAGATGAATTAAGAAAAAAATTATCAGCTGATTGTTTAACACAACCTTATATGAAAGCGCCTTGAATCTTACGTAGCTCAAAGTTTGTTATTGTTTACATTTTTATATTTAAAAAATGTCCGTTAAACGGAGAAAAACTTCGTTAACCGCCTTGTCTATACCCCAGCAAAATTACGTACATCAATACCCAACATACTTGAGTATGTCATACAATTTATATGGCTACTTCATATTTTTATACATTTCTAGTCTATAATTCAGATAATTATTAAAACTAATTTAATAAAACATTTGTATATATAAATTAAATAGTTTTGATCATAAACCATGAATCTTAGCAATTTCTTTTAAAGTTTTCTTATTGCTTTCCTATTATCATATGCAAAAAACTTAAAAAAATGTCTTCATAACGTATAATGTACATTAAGCAGAATTTGACTTCAAGAAGCTATTACTCAGTGACCGGGAAAGATAATTGAACAAAACTTTTTATATATTATATATTAGGGTGTATAAAATCGATTAGCATTAAAAATTTTTTCTATTAAATGTTAACATTCACCACCAAATTAAAATTCACCATCAAATCTAGTAAACACACTTCCACACAATGCATTAGGGTTCTATATGTAGTTGACTTTTTGCATTTTATGAAATGTCGATTTTTCGACTTTTTTTATTTAATTAAAAGTCGACTTTAAGACTCTTCGACTATAAGTATTTTATAAATAGTCGACTTTTCGACTTTTTCCGACTTATCGACCTTTTTTGACTTATCGACTTTTTTCGAATTTTATTAACAAAGTCGACTTTTCGACCTTTTTCACAGACGATAGTCGAGTTATCGACTTTCTTGGAACAAAATAGTCTTTTTTCGACAAAAAGTCGATTGTTCGATTATACAAAAGTCGATTTATAGAACCCTAGTTACAATATACATGATATTGCTTTGAGGTCTGGCAACACTTTAATTATTTTTACCTTGTGAAAGTTAACTTCTCTATTACATGTACTACAAAAGTTGCAATAAATATTATTTTGTATTATTCATATGTTTGATTATCCGAAAGTAAATTTGTAATACAAGAATGAAACTAATATAGAAATATTTTGTAAATATCGCATTCCTTTTTCCACCTCTGGTTTTTTGCACAGTCTGGCAATACTACTTTGAATATACGCCATTTTCTTTTTTTCTTCGTACAACATCGGACGTCAAGGCGTTGTCATCATAATTTTTCAGTAGACTTTTGCATGAGAAGAAGAAAATCCAAAATTTTTTATTTAATTTATTTAAAACAAAAAAAAGTGCTTAAAATTAAAACAAATTGCAAAATAGTTTTGAAAAAACAAATTGGAAACTTCTCTTTCAAAAAAAATTACAGCAAATAAACGAAATTGTGTTAAAATATTAACTAAAAAAACTGAAACAGATTTCTTTTTCTTCGTTTTACGAAAGGAAATCAAACAAATATATAAAAAATGTAGGTACCAAAGAAATTAAAAAAAGTATAATCTAAAATTTTATAACGTTTGCCTGGAAAACAAAGAATGTTTAAAATTAAAAAATAGAGGAAAACATTTCTGGTTATTTGTGCGTATTGGAAAATAGTTATATTTGTTTAAAAAATTTAAAGAGAAGAAAAGTTAAAATATGATGATTTGTGTATATGTGTGGATCATGTGTGTGCGTGTGTTTAATAAGAAATAAAACAACAATAAAAATTGAATGATTAAGGTGGAATGTATACATACGGTTTTTTGTATTTTCTTTTCAACAGTCATAAGGGTTGTGTGAGGGGAGGGAGCAGAAGAAAGGGCAAATTCATACACAGGGTGTTGCCGCCTGCTCTTTGTAGTCATATAATTTATCGTCATTTTGAAGTAAAGATTATTATTAAAAGTTTTAATTATTAAAATAAAACCAAGATTATAACTAAAAATAAATTGAAAAGTTTAACATAATATGCAATAATTCATGTGTTTTCGGTTATATTTAATTTAGTTCATTTGCAGACAACTAGTGGAACGGTTGTGTTGTTAAAATTCTTACAATTAGCAAATAAAAAACGAAAATAATTAAAATAAATAAAAAAATACGAAAAAAACTTCGTCTTCGTCAAGTAATACGTCAACCTTAAAACAAACACACGCACACACATAACCAATCATCATCATCACCATCGAACTGTGTGTAAAGCAGAATGAAGATGATGACAAAAGAGACATTTATTTGGAAATAAATTGTAAACAAAAAAAATACAAATTGTATTTTGCTGGACCAAATCGAACCAGAAAGAGACAATGAAAGGGAACTAACAATAAAAGTCACAATTAAGGAGCGAGCACCAATATAACGTTTATTTTGTGTCTCATTTTTTCCTTTCTCTTTTGTCATCGTCTCGTAATAAAGGTGTTTCAACAGAGTTACCATATAAAAGTGAAAAACGTCAAAAATTACGCTGTTGTGTTGTAATAAAATAAATTTCAGTCAAGAGATTTTACAAAAAAGTGATTTAAACATATTTTAAGAAAAAAAATTGTAATATTTCAAGTTGAACTTTTTGCAGCAACAATTTTGTTGTAGTTAATAATAGTTCAAAAATACAATAGAAAAAAATGCCTTTATTTTCATCATGTTTTCCTGACAGTGGGTGTTCTTTGTTTTCTTTTCTTTTTTGAAATTATTTACGAAATATCTACATAAATACAAATTTTTTTCGTTTTTCTTTCAGAACCAATGACGACGATTCGCAAAAAGTTGGTTATTGTTGGCGATGGTGCCTGTGGTAAAACCTGCTTATTGATTGTCTTTAGCAAAGATCAATTTCCCGAAGTTTATGTACCCACTGTATTTGAAAATTATGTGGCCGACATTGAAGTAGATGGCAAACAGGTAAGGAGCAATTTTCTACATTATTATACTTGCATTTAATATGTTTTTTTAAATCAACTATTTTGTCCAATGTAAGATCAAAGTAAAAAAATAGTTTTTTTTATAAAAAATCGAAAAGTTAAAAGAAATTTGATATTAAAAATTACAAAATGTATAAATTTATATATTTTTCGTATGAGTATATATATGTACATAGTTAATAGTATAGGATTCCTACACGTTTTGACTATATACCAATTTTGCTGAACTAGAACTGAACTATATCTGAAATAGAACTGAACTAGAACTGAACTAGAACTGAACTAGAACTGAACTAGAACTGAACTAGAACTGAACTAGAACTGAACTAGAACTGAACTAGAACTGAACTAGAACTGAACTAGAACTGAACTAGAACTGAACTAGAACTGAACTAGAACTGAACTAGAACTGAACTAGAACTGAACTAGAACTGAACTAGAACTGAACTAGAACTGAACTAGAACTGAACTAGAACTGAACTAGAACTGAACTAGAACTGAACTAGAACTGAACTAGAACTGAACTAGAACTGAACTAGAGCTGAACTAGAACTGAACTAGAACTGATATAAAACTGATATAAAACTGAAATAGAGCACTAACATATTCGCTACTATTAGTAACTTACTAATTTTAGAAAATGAAGAAATGATTTTTAGACTAAATTTCTCCAGAAATATTTTACAAAACTTTCAAAAACAATTAAATCTCGATTCCAATAAAACATTTTCAATAATAAACATTCTTATAAAGATGTAAATCTCTTAAATGTGAAAAATACGTTTTTTATACTAAAAAAACATTTAATTGGTGTTAGATGGACCGCGGGTGACAGAGGCATAGCCTTAGTAGTCATCGTTGCTTTAGCTTTATATACTATATTAAAGCACTTTCAACAATATAAACATCTAAAGTACAAAGAAAATTGGAAATGAAATAAAAAAAAACAATCACACACAGAAATAATACAAAATAAAGAAATGCGCAGACAACTTTATTCAAATGCGGTTGTTTAACTAGACATTAAATAAAATTATGAATATACTAGAGAGATCACTCACTCACTACAGCTCACAAGATCCAAAACAAATATAACATGAAAAAGAACAATTAAGAAGAGGGAAGCTGAACTGAAAAGGGAAAATGAATTTTTGCGAGGGGATTCTTTTTTATGTAAAAAAAAAATAAGTAAACAAAGAGGTAGTGTGATGCATTTAAAAACTATTATTATTTTTATTAAAAATTTATATAAAATATTATTATAATGTTCTACAAAAATTTACTATTATTTGGTTTTACTTTACTTTTGTTATGACTAGGTTAAGTGCTTTTTTGTTTGTTTTTGTTAAAGCAATTGAGTCATAACTAATTTCTATTAACTTTATCAAAAATTAAACAAAACCGCATAAATTTCCCCCTCTAACATACAAAAATAAACAACAACAGCTGTAGTTGATCTTTTTCATTAGAACTACAAAGAGTAATATCTACTAACAAAGAGAGTGAGTGAGAGAGAAATTTTAAATGTGTTTTTTTTTAGATTCATCAATATTCAATTGTATCAAATAAAATATTGCTAAAATAGAACTACATATTGATTTTTTTGTAATTAATGAAAAGTTTATCAAATATTTGTAAAATTTTACTACGTTTTCATCTGTTTTGTAAATATAATACCTGGTATTTTTTGTTTACTTTAATTTAACAAAAAAAAAAAAAAAGACATGCGAATCATGACTTCATTTTTTAACTTTTTTTTTTTTGCTTTTCTTTTGGTTTCGTCAAGACGACACGAAATTGTGTGTGGTATAAGTTTGAGGAATGTTTTTAAGTGTTTAATAATACGTAATCCCATCGAATTGAGATTTTCAAACGTTACGGAATGTTTATAAATGAAATTCTGTTTTTTTTTTTTTCAAGTTATTACTATAATGTTTCTAGTATTTTAAATTAAATTATTCTACTAAATTTAAGGATGTCCGTCTAGTTTACGATTCATATAGATATATAACTCAATGAAGATAATTGTTAGGGATAGTTTTAAGTTAAGTCTCCACAGAACTGTTTTTTTAAAGGTTATACACTTAATTTTTCCTAATTGTTCTAATGAAAAAAAATTTTTTCCTAAACAAAACTAAGATAAGTTGTGGTATTTTTTCGTAAACTTTTAATTTTTTTCTTTTCTTCTCTTTGATTGTTGAAAAGTTGTTGATTTATGATTATTAAAATCCTTGATTTGAAATTAAGACAAGTATAAAAAATTAAACATTGTGGTTTTTTGTTTACAGTTTTTTAAATATTTATCAATTAGAAAATTAAAGAGTATTCTTAGATTAAATTAAAATGGAATGCCAGATTTTTACAAATACATTTTGAAAAAGCGAGTTTTGAATGAAAAATGATGTTATAAATAAGTTATCCAGTTTTTAATGAATTCTGTGTCTAGTTAGGTATTGTTCAATTTCATTTGAGACTAGTTCATTTTTAGTTCAGTTCTATTTCAGTTCTAGTTCAGTTATAGTTCCGTTCTAGTTCTAGTTCAGTTCTAGTTCAGTTCTAGTTCAGTTCTAGTTCAGTTCTAGTTCAGTTCTAGTTCAGTTCTAGTTCAGTTCTACTTCAGTTCTAGTTCAGTTCTGGTTCAGTTCTAGTACAGTTCTAGTTCAGTTCTAGTTCAGTTCTAGTTCAGTTCTAGTTCAGTTCTAGTTCAGTTCTAGTTCAGTTCTAGTTCAGTTCTAGTTCAGTTCTAGTTCAGTTCTAGTTCAGTTCTAGTTCAGTTATAGTTCAGTTCTAGTTCAGTTCTAGTTCAGGTTTGGTTCAGTTCTAGTTCAGTTCTAGTTCAGTTCTAGTTCAGTTCTATTTCAGTTCTAGTTCAGTTCTAGTTCAGTTCTAGTTCAGTTCTAGTTCAGTTCTAGTTCAGTTCTAGTTCAGTTCTAGATCAGTTCTAGTTCAGTTCTACTTCAGTTCTAGTTCAGTTCTAGTTCAGTTCTAGTTCAGTTCTAGTTCAGTTCTAGTTCAGTTCTAGTTCAGCTCTAGTTCAGTTCTAGTTCAGTTCTAGTTCAGTTCTAGTTCAGTTCTAGTTCAGTTCTAGTAAAGTTCTAGTTCAGTTCTAGTTCAGTTCTAGTTCAGTTCTAGTTCAGTTCTAGTTCAGTTCTAGTTCAGTTCTAGTTCAGTTCTAGTTCAGTTCTAGTTCAGTTCTAGTTCAGTTCTAGTTTAGTTCTAGTTCAGTTCTAGTCCAGTTCTAGTTCAGTTCTAGTTCAGTTCTAGTTCAGTTCTAGTTCAGTTCTAGTTCAGTTCTAGTTCAGTTCTAGTTCAGTTCTAGTTCAGTTCTAGTTCAGTTCTAGTTCAGTTCTAGTTCAGTTCTAGTTCAGTTCTAGTTCAGTTCTAGTTCAGTTCTAGTTCAGTTCTAGTTCAGTTCTAGTTCAGTTCTAGTTCAGTTCTAGTTCAGTTCTAGTTTAGTTCTAGTTCAGTTCTAGTTCAGTTCTAGTTCAGTTCTGGTTCAGTTCTAGTACAGTTCTAGTTCAGTTCTAGTTTAGTTCTAGTTCAGTTCTACTTCTAATTCAGTTCCTGTTCTAGTTCTAGTTCAAGTTCAGTTCTAGTTCAGTTCTAGTTCAGTTCTAGTTCAGTTCTAGTTCAGTTCTAATTCAGTTCTAGTTCAGTTCTAGTTCAGTTCTAGTTCAGTTCTAGTTCAGTTCTAGTTCAATTCTAGTTCAGTTCTAGTTCAGTTCTAGTTCAGTTTTAGTTCAGTTCTAGTTCAGTTCTAGTTCTAGTTCAGTTCTAGTTCAGTTCTAGTTCAGTTCTAGTTCAGTTCTAGTTCAGTTCTAGTTCAGTTCTAGTTCAGTTCTAGTTCAGTTCTAGTTCAGTTCTAGTTCAGTTCTAGTTCAGTTCTAGTTCAGTTCTAGTTCAGTTCTAGTTTAGTTCTAGTTCAGTTCTAGTTCAGTTCTAGTTCAGTTCTGGTTCAGTTCTAGTACAGTTCTAGTTCAGTTCTAGTTTAGTTCTAGTTCAGTTCTACTTCTAATTCAGTTCCTGTTCTAGTTCTAGTTCAAGTTCAGTTCTAGTTCAGTTCTAGTTCAGTTCTAGTTCAGTTCTAGTTCAGTTCTAATTCAGTTCTAGTTCAGTTCTAGTTCAGTTCTAGTTCAGTTCTAGTTCAGTTCTAGTTCAATTCTAGTTCAGTTCTAGTTCAGTTCTAGTTCAGTTTTAGTTCAGTTCTAGTTCAGTTCTAGATCGGTTCTAGTTCAGTTCTAGTTCAGTTCTAGTTCAGTTCTAGTTCAGTTCTAGTTCAGTTCTAGTTCAGTTCTAGTTCAGTTCTAGTTCAGTTCTAGTTCAGTTCTAGTTCAGTTCTAGTTCAGTTCTAGTTCAGTTCTAGTTCAGTTCTAGTTCAGTTCTAGTTCAGTTCTACTTCAGTTCTAGTTCAGTTCTGGTTAAGTTCTAGTACAGTTCTAGTTCAGTTCTAGTTCAGTTCTAGTTCAGTTCTAGTTCAGTTCTAGTTCAGTTCTAGTTCAGTTCTAGTTCAGTTCTAGTTCAGTTCTAGTTCAGTTCTAGTTCAGTTCTAGTTCAGTTCTAGTTCAGTTCTAGTTCAGTTCTAGTTCAGTTCTAGTTCAGTTCTAGTTCAGTTCTAGTTCAGTTCTAGTTCAGTTCTAGTTCAGTTCTAGTTCAGTTCTAGTTCAGTTCTAGTTCAGTTCTAGTTCAGTTCTAGTTCAGTTCTAGTTCAGTTCTAGTTCAGTTCTAGTTCAGTTCTAGTTCAGTTCTAGTTCAGTTCTAGTTCAGTTCTAGTTTAGTTCTAGTTCAGTTCTAGTTCAGTTCTAGTTCAGTTCTGGTTCAGTTCTAGTACAGTTCTAGTTCAGTTCTAGTTTAGTTCTAGTTCAGTTCTACTTCTAATTCAGTTCCTGTTCTAGTTCTAGTTCAAGTTCAGTTCTAGTTCAGTTCTAGTTCAGTTCTAGTTCAGTTCTAGTTCAGTTCTAGTTCAGTTCTAGTTCAGTTCTAGTTCAGTTCTAGTTCAGTTCTAGTTCAGTTCTAGTTCAGTTCTAGTTCAGTTCTAGTTCAGTTCTAGTTCAGTTCTAGTTCAGTTCTAGTTTAGTTCTAGTTCAGTTCTAGTTCAGTTCTAGTTCAGTTCTGGTTCAGTTCTAGTACAGTTCTAGTTCAGTTCTAGTTTAGTTCTAGTTCAGTTCTACTTCTAATTCAGTTCCTGTTCTAGTTCTAGTTCAAGTTCAGTTCTAGTTCAGTTCTAGTTCAGTTCTAGTTCAGTTCTAGTTCAGTTCTAATTCAGTTCTAGTTCAGTTCTAGTTCAGTTCTAGTTCAGTTCTAGTTCAGTTCTAGTTCAATTCTAGTTCAGTTCTAGTTCAGTTCTAGTTCAGTTTTAGTTCTACTTCTAATTCAGTTCCTGTTCTAGTTCTAGTTCAAGTTCAGTTCTAGTTCAGTTCTAGTTCAGTTCTAGTTCAGTTCTAGTTCAGTTCTAGTTCAGTTCTAGTTCAGTTCTAGTTCAGTTCTAGTTCAGTTCTAGTTCAGTTCTAGTTCAGTTCTAGTTTAGTTCTAGTTCAGTTCTAGTTCAGTTCTAGTTCAGTTCTGGTTCAGTTCTAGTACAGTTCTAGTTCAGTTCTAGTTTAGTTCTAGTTCAGTTCTACTTCTAATTCAGTTCCTGTTCTAGTTCAAGTTCAGTTCTAGTTCAGTTCTAGTTCAGTTCTAGTTCAGTTCTAGTTCAGTTCTAGTTCAGTTCTAGTTCAGTTCTAATTCAGTTCTAGTTCAGTTCTAGTTCAGTTCTAGTTCAGTTCTAGTTCAGTTCTAGTTCAATTCTAGTTCAGTTCTAGTTCAGTTCTAGTTCAGTTTTAGTTCAGTTCTAGTTCAGTTCTAGATCGGTTCTAGTTCAGTTCTAGTTCAGTTCTAGTTCAGTTCTAGTTCAGTTCTAGTTCAGTTCTAGTTCAGTTCTAGTTCAGTTCTAGTTCAGTTCTAGTTCAGTTCTAGTTCAGTTCTAGTTCAGTTCTAGTTCAGTTCTAGTTCAGTTCTAGTTCAGTTCTAGTTCAGTTCTAGTTCAGTTCTAGTTCAGTTCTAGTTCAGTTCTAGTTCAGTTCTAGTTCAGTTCTAGTTCAGTTCTAGTTCAGTTCTAGTTCAGTTCTAGTTCAGTTCTAGTTCAGTTCTAGTTCAGTTCTAGTTCAGTTCTAGTTCAGTTCTAGTTCAGTTCTAGTTCTAGTTCAGTTCAGTTCTAGTTCTTTTCTAATACAGTTCTAGTTCAGTTCTAATTCTAGTCTATACTTCAGTTCCAGTTTCGTAAGAAATAAGCACTTACTTGCTTAGTTTTCAACTGTTAAAATAAAACGTTTTAAATTTCTTAATACATACACTAACTACTTCACTTTATTGCATTCATTACCTCTCTCCCTTTCTACCACTTTTTTATTTATTTATTTGTTACCAATGATGTGATGATTAATAATTATGGTATTTCCTCTTTAATTGCCAATATTCCAGAATATAAAACAAAACATGAAACGATAAAAAGTTGTATGTGCTCAACAGCCATTTCGTAGATGTATGTAATTTATTTCTACATACAAACAGAAATATATTTAGATACATATATATATTTATTTATTTATTTATAGCTACATATATATCATTTTATTATTTATTTATTTACTATCTTAGTCTGATGAGTATTGATTTTTATTATGATTTTCTTATCTTTTTGTTAAAATAAGCAGTTAAACACATCAATAAAATGAATCAATTAATTTAAGCAAGTTTAAAAATTTAAAATTAAATTTTAAGTGTAAATATGTATTTAACTGTTTTTGTTGTTTTTTTTTAATTTTTAGGTTGAGCTGGCCTTATGGGATACAGCTGGTCAAGAGGATTATGACAGACTTCGACCACTCAGTTATCCAGATACAGATGTTATTTTAATGTGTTTCTCTGTTGATTCACCTGATTCATTAGAAAATATTCCTGAAAAATGGACACCAGAGGTAAAAATTTTAAATATAGACTAGACTTGGTAATAGACTGGACTATAGACTAGAATATAGAATATATTATAGACTAGATTATAAAGTTGACTATAGACTAGACTATAGACTAGACTATGGACTAGACTATAGACTAGACTATAGACTAGACTATAGACTAGACTATAGACTAGACTATAGACTAGACTATAGACTAGACTTCAGACTAGACTATAGACTAGACTATAGACTAGACTATAGACTAGACTATAGACTAGACTATTGACTAGACTAGACTATAGAGTAGACTATAGAGTAGACTATAGAGTAGACTATAGAGTAGACTATAGAGTAGACTATAGACTAGACTATAGACTAGAATATAGACTAGACTATACACTAGACTATAGACTAGACTATAGACTAGACTATAGACTAGACTATAGACTAGACTATAGACTAGACTATAGACTAGACTATAGACTAGACTATAGACTAGACTATAGACTAGACTATAGACTAGACTATAGACTAGACTATAGACTAGACTATAGACTAGACTATAGACTAGACTATAGACTAGACTATAGACTAGACTATAGGCTTGACTATAGACTAGACTATAGACTAGACTATAGACTAGACTATAGACTAGACTATAGACTAGACTATAGACTAGACTATAGACTAGACTATAGACTAGACTATAGACTAGACTATAGACTAGACTATAGACTAGACTATAGACTAGACTATAGACTAGACTATAGACTAGACTATAGACTAGACTATAGACTAGACTTTAAACTAGACTATAGACTAGACTATAGACTAGACTATAGACTAGACTATAGACAAGACTATAGACTAGACTATAGACTAGAATATAGACTAGACTATAGACTAGACTATAGACTAGACTATAGACTAGACTATAGACTAGACTATAGACTAGACTATAGACTAGACTATAGACTAGACTATAGACTAGACTATAGACTAGACTATAGACTAGACTATAGACTAGACTATAGACTAGACTATAGACTAGACTATAGACTAGACTATAGACTAGACTATAGTCTATACTATAGACTAGACTATAGACTAGACTATAGTCTATACTATAGACTAGACTATAGACTAGACTATAGACTAGACTATAGACTAGACTATAGACTAGACTATAGACTAGACTATAGACTAGACTATAGACTAGACTATAGACTAGACTATAGACTAGACTATAGACTAGACTATAGACTAGACTATAAACTAGACTTTAGACTAGACTATAGACTAGACTATAGACTAGACTTTAGACTAGACTATAGACTAGACTATAGACTAGACTATAGACTAGACTATAGACTAGACTATAGACTAGACTATAGACTAGACTATAGACTAGACTATAGACTAGACTATAGACTAGACTATAGACTAGACTATAGACTAGACTATAGACTAGACTATAGACTAGACTATAGACTAGACTATAGACTAGACTATAGACTAGACTATAGACTAGACTATAGACTAGACTATAGACTAGACTATAGACTAGACTATAGACTAGACTATAGACTAGACTATAGACTAGACTATAGACTAGACTATAGACTAGACTATAGACTAGACTATAGACTAGACTATAGACTAGACTATAGACTAGACTATAGACTAGACTATAGACTAGACTATAGACTAGACTATAGACTAGACTATAGACTAGACTATAGACTAGACTATAGACTAGACTATAGACTAGACTATAGACTAGACTATAGACTAGACTATAGACTAGACTATAGACTAGACTATAGACTAGACTATAGACTAGACTATAGACTAGACTATAGACTAGACTATAGACTAGACTATAGACTAGACTATAGACTAGACTATAGACTAGACTATAGACTAGACTATAGACTAGGCTATAGACTAGACTATAGACTAGACTATAGACTAGACTATAGACTAGACTATAGACTAGACTATAGACTAGACTATAGACTAGACTATAGACTAGACTATAGACTAGACTATAGACTAGACTATAGACTAGACTATAGACTAGACTATAGACTAGACTATAGACTAGACTATAGACTAGACTATAGACTAGACTATAGACTAGACTATAGACTAGACTATAGACTAGACTATAGACTAGACTATAGACTAGACTATAGACTAGACTATATACTAGACTATATACTAGACTATAGACTAGATTAGACTAGACTATAGACTAGACATTTAGTGCTTTTTTTGATTTTAATAATAATTTTCTCTTGATTTTCATTACAGGTTAAGCACTTTTGTCCAAATGTTCCCATCATTTTGGTGGGCAACAAAAAGGATTTGAGAAATGATCCTAATACTATCCGGGTAAGTTTTAATAACAGCAACACAAAGGAAAAATATATTAAACATTTTTAATTTTTTTTTTTTATTTTCAGGATCTTTCAAAAATGAAACAGGAACCAGTCAAGCCGCAAGAAGGTCGTGCTATGGCTGAAAAAATTAATGCCTTTGCTTATTTGGAATGTTCGGCCAAGTCCAAGGAGGGTGTACGAGAAGTCTTCGAAACAGCTACTAGAGCTGCATTGCAAGTTAAAAAGAGGAAGAGGACCAAATGCCATTTGCTCTAAAAGAGTTCATACAACAACAACAACTAAACAAACAAAAACAGAAAAAAAACAACAACTACCAACAGCAACAACAACAACAAAAAGAAAATTTACTTCTAATACAAAAACAACAACAAAATCAACACACAACATATAATTAAACAGCACATGGAAACATTTATCAACAAAAATTAATAAAAGAACTTCAAGGAGAATGATTTTTTTTTTTAAATATGTAATTTAATTGAGAAAAAACGTGTTACATTTTTTGTTTTGTTTTTTATTATTTAACTAAACCGCTATTTACATTTATGTTTTCATAAATATTTTATGATTCCAAAATTTAGGTTTTCGTTTTCGCTTTTATTTTAACAAATATTTAATTTTTAACAAACAACCATAAGAAAACACAAGTAAAAAGGGAAGTTTTAAAAGAAAAATTTAAATTATTTTTTATTTATGCATAAAAGAAAGGTAAATCCAAAAAAAAGCAACAAACAACACATTACACATATAAAAAAGAAAAAAGTGAAAAGAAATTTTTTTTTGCAAATCATAAAATAATTTATAAAATTACGCATACAAACAAACATACTAACTACATTTATATATAAAATATAAACACCTCAAACAAACAAACAAAAAAAAGGTACTGCTTCGACTGTTTTTTTATTTTTATTTTAATTAAAATTAAAAAAAAAAAAATTTTGTCATTTAACAGCAAACAAGTAGAATTTGTATATTTTTATAATAAAAATAAATTTTTTAAATTTTATTTTTATTAACCACCTATTATACAAAACTTACTTGTTTTGCTTCATTGTCATTGTCGTCGTCGTTGTACTTGTACTTGTATGTGTAAACAACTATTTTTCGTAAAAAGTAAAAGAAAAAAACAAATAATAATAAATTACTAAATAAAAAAACATAAAAAAATAAATGTCTAACATGTGTAAACGTTTCTCCATTTAGAAAGAAGATAAAAAAAACAAAATTCTACACAAAATAACTGATATTTTTTTAAAAAAAATAAATAAACAATTTAAATATTTACATTTAAACAACCGCCAATATATATATTTAAAAACAAAACAACAACAACTACAACAATTACCACAAATAATGCATTCATATTTTTTCTTAATAAAAAAAAATAAACAAAAACACTTTAAGAAGTAAAACAAAAAAATTTAAAAAAATCAATAAAATCAAATAAATTTTTTTCTTAAAAAAAAACTTTGTAAAAAATATTAATTAAAAAAAATTCATTAACACCTTCAAAAAAAAAACAAAACAAAAAAAAACTATTTATATAAACACTATTTTTATTATAAAAATATCTGCTTTTTTTATAAATTTTATTATTTAAACAAATTTTTTTAAATGATTGTGCTGTTTTACATTTTAGTTTTTTATATACAACAACAATTTTTGTGTGTCTTATTAAAAATTTACTCTCCCCCTTTTCCTTTTTTTCGGTTTCGCTTTTTATTACATTTTTTTCTTTTGTTTTTTTTTAATATCAAATAATTTTTATTTTGAGTTTTTTTTTTCTACTTCTTCATAATCAGTGTAATAAAGTTGGTGTTTGTTTTATTTTATTTTTTTTAATTTAATACAAAAAAAAAGAAAATCATTTCAAAAATATAAAAAATTCTTTAAAAAAAAAACATTTTTTTATATTATGCTTTATGCGTAATATTCCTTACAATAAAAACAAAAAATATTTTACTAATACATACATATTATATAATAAAAAAAAAATACAAAAACAAAACAAACTATAAAAAAAACATAAAAAATCAAATAAAAAATAAATAAAAAAATTAAAATGTGTTTTATTTTTTTGAAATATGGCAACGTTTTGTTTCAATATTTAGACTATTGTCGGTATTGCAGACTTAAAATTACTGCCTGTAATACATGCAGGACTATTCACCCCTATTCTGAGTTCCCACGACAATTGGATATTCGCTCCGGAACGACCCGAGTCATACTCGGACAAAGATTGTCAACCCAGCGACAGCCAGCGACTATCGGCCACAGCCAAGCTGTTACAACAACAACCCCTATTCTGCATTTCCATTACGTTTACGCATTCAGTTACGCAATGATCGAAAAATAGTATTCCAACAAAAAACTGAATCGTAAGAAAAAGATAAAGCAATTCCAGTTAGTTTCAATGCTTTACGAATTGCGATTCTGCGTTACCATCATATATACGTTTTTGTAAGTTGTTGTTTATATGGCGGAGAGTCGAATCGAAATGCAGAATACCAAAGTTGCCATACGGAGAAAATTTTAATTAAATTCAAATAGGGGCCATTATCCCAAACTGAATTAGACAATAGAAAAGATTACAGACTAGATTAGGGAATATATTATATGGACAAGACTAGACTTTACACCATACTTTAGACTAGACTACAGACTGGACTATAGACTATACACTAGACTAAAGACTATACTATAGATTTGTCTATAGGTTAGTATGTAGATTAGACAATAGACTAGACTATAGACTTGACAAAACTCTAGACTATAGACTAGACTATATATCAAAATAGGCTATAGACTTAACTATAGACTAGTCTATAGATTAGACGTTAGACTAGACTATAGACTTGACTAAAGACTAGATTATAGACTACACTATAGGCTAGATTAAATAATATAATAACGACTAGACTGTATGCTAGACTACAGATTAGACTAAAGATTAGACTATAGACTAGAATATAGACTAGAATATAGACTAGGCTATAGACTAGACTATAGACTAGACTATAGACTAGACTATAGAATAGCCTATAGACTAGCCTATAGACTAGCCTATAGACTAGCCTATAGACTAGCCTATAGACTAGCCTATACACTAGCCTATAGACTAGACTATAGACTAGACTATAGACTGGCCTATAGACTAGACTATAGACTAAACTATAGACTAGACTATAGACTAAACTATAGACTAGACTATAGACTAGACTATAGACTAGACTATAGACTAGACTATAGACTAGACTATATACTAGACTATAGACTAGACTATAGACTAGACTATAGACTAGACTATAGACTAGACTATAGACTAGACTATAGACTAGACTATAGACTAGACTATAGACTAGACTATAGACTAGACTATAGACTAGACTATAGACTAGACTATAGACTAGACTATAGACTAGACTATAGACTAGACTATAGACTAGACTATAGACTAGACTATAGACTAGACTATAGGCTAGACTATAGACTAGACTATAGACTAGACTATAGACTAGACTATAGACTAGACTATAGACTAGACTATAGACTAGACTAAAGACTAGACTATAGACTAGACTATTTTAATTACTTTTCACTAATTAATCACATTTTAGTGAGGAATGACAGACTTACCAAAGTTATATGTATATTACACCTTAACCAAAAAAAGATTTTAATTAAATAGTTTGATTTAGTATTTTTTTTAGATAAATTTTATTTTTCAATTTTGTTTTTTTTTTTTCTTAACGTTTTACATTCAATACAATTTTGTTCTCTTTTTTTTGGATTTTTTTTAATTTTTATTATTAATGAGATTTCTAACATAAAAACTCTTTAATTTAATTTAAGAAGTTTTCTTTTGAATTCTTTATTTTTTTATATAAAGTATTTATGTTTGTATGTATGTATAATAAACAATTTTCACTATTTTATTAATAAATTCTGATAATTATTGTTTGCATAATTTTTTTGTTTTTTTCTTTCAATGATGTGTGATGATACTTTTTTTTTTTGTTAAATATTAAACAAGAATGTAAAATAACAATATTTAATAACAAATATTTTTTTCTTTAATAACAATAATTTGGTATGATTTGATATTTAAACAAAATTTTAAGAAATAAAATTTAATAATTTTTCTTAATTAAATGAGCAAATAATAAAGGAACTTTGTTAATAAACAGATAAATAAAAATAATTAGTGATTAAACAAAAAAAAATTGGAAGAGAAGAGTACAATATAATAAACAAAATATAAATTAAAATTTAACAAATTATATTTATCACAATATTTTAATAAAATACTGTACTTTACAAATAATATTTCAAAAAAACCGGGCAAGTGAAGTGAACTTTAAATAAACAAATAATTAAATATTTCTTTACAATAATTAATAATATTGTTAAGTTATTAATTGCTTGTTATATAATTTAGGAAAATATATTAACTAAAAGGAACTACTGTGACATCTTAATCCTTTCTTTCATATTTCTAAATTTTTTATTGCTTTTTTTAATGGTTAAAATTTGTGGAAAAAAATTATAATTAATATAGTGTCAGATCATAAATCGTTTGAAAGGAATATGTGTAAATTCGTATTTAACATTTTTTATTAGTTATCGGGAAGGATTTTGTGTTTAAATTTAAAATTGTGTTCTTTATTTAACAATAGACTTACAATTTATTAAGTTTTATGGGTTTGTTATAAAGAAATCTAACTAGTAAGATATTTAACAAATATGATTTACTTATATATATTTTTTAGGATTTTTTATAAGAGGACGTTTATTTTTATTAAGTTGGTGGTTAAATGTTGATGTTGACTTTTAAATTTTTGCTATATAACTCACTGAACTAGAACTGAATTAGAACTGAACTAGAACTGAACTAGAACTGAACTAGAACTGAGCTAGAACTGAACTAGAACTGAACTAGAACTGAAATGGAACTAAACTAGAACTGAAGTAGAACTGAACTGAACTATAACTGAACTAGAACTAGAACTGAACTAGAACTAGAACTGAACTAGAACTGAACTAGAACTGAACTAGAACTGAACTAGAACTGAACTAGAACTGAACTAGAACTGAACTAGAACTGAACTAGAACTGAACTAGAACTGAACTAGACCTGAACTAGAACTGAACTAGAACTGAACTAGATAAAAATACCGAAATGCAATTTAGTACCTTTAATACTAAAAAAGTACCCATTCTCCAGGAAGTTAACGATTGTTAGGAAGAACACACAAACCGGAGGTAATGTACTATTTATATAATATTGTTTATCATGGACTTATAATTTCTTGGATAGTATTTTCGAATTCTATTCAATTTTTAAAAATTTGTGTGTTTTTTGTTCAATCTTATACATAAAAAACATAAATGTTTTGTTTTAGGTAAGATTTTTTTAATTATAAAATAAATAACAAATTAAACTTAATAACTAAATAATAAAAAAAGAACATAATAAGTATTTGCATTTAGAACTTAAACGATGTTTTGAAATTATTAATATTATTATTTAAAATAATTTCTTTTGTGTGTTTTTGGACCTTGTAGCTTAAATATTTTCTTTTTTTTTACTTTCAAGTTATTTCCACAGTTAACATCTTATTAATGCAGATGTTGATTTTGAAACTTATAAACTATTTTATTTATATGTTGGGTTTAGTTCTTTCTGCTTTCTTATTATTTTTTTATATTAAATAATTAATAAATTAATATCAACTATTGAATAAATTCTTTGCATTTAAAGATTTCAGTATTTTTGTTTTCATGACATGATATTTGTTTTAATGAGTTTTCTTTCTTGCTTTAAAATTGGTAATTTTTCAACATTATTAATAATGTATTTTTTTAATATATGTTTTATTTTAATAAATATTAATGTATTTATGAGACAAAAAAAAATATTTTTGTTTTTTTTTATATGGAACATATTACTTTCTTTGACAAGAATATTGCACTAGTTTGAATAGAATTATGGGAAATAGTTTGAGATGCAAAAAAGAAGACATTCTTTTAGAATGTTTCCGATTTAATTAATTTACAAAAAAATGTTCTAGTACAATACTTTTTTTTTAATTTAACAAATCTACAAATAAAAGTAATTCAATTTTAAACAGTTACAACTCTTTAAAATTCTATAATTACTTTTTAATTTTCATTTACAACAATTATAAATTCATGTTATGTAACGTATTTTCTTTTTTTTTAAACTTAGTTTTACTAAACAAATTAATAACTTATTTGATTAAGGTTTTAAATATGTTTACTATGAAAATGTTTCAACAAAACTTCTCTAGTTAGTAATAGTAGTTTAGTAGTAATAGTTAGTAGTAAGTAGGGGGAGGGCGTAAATGTTCGATCATTCATACATTTTTCATAACAGATCGCCAAATCATAATAATCTATATAGATAGATAACTTTACTACAAAAGTCAAAGTTTTAATAATCGTATGAAGAAAAAAAAACTTTGTTTAGTTTTTAATTTAAATTGCGTCTTCTTCGAAATACTAAAGCAAATATAGAACGTATACGCCACCAGCGACTGCGCCGTCTTGAGTGTAACTTTTCGGAACTGGTGCCATTACCCAAAGCTTTTTGCTTTTCTTTGCGACGTATTTCACGTACTAAAGCGTAAAACGCTTCATCAATATACAAACGTAATGCGGCAGATGTTTCAAAAAATGGACAACCAAATTGATTGGCTAAATTGCGACCTTCCTCGGTGGAAACCTATTTTGAAAACAAATAAATTATTTATTAATTTATAATTATTATTTCGTTTATTTAATTTCTACCTTTCTCAGTGATTCTAAATCACTTTTATTTGCTATCAATACCACTGGTATATCTTCGGTTAATCTTACTCTTTGTATTAATTTTCGATATTCTGAAGCTTCCTCATAACTATGTCGATCGATTACCGAATAACAAATTATGAAACCCTCACCACATCGCATGTATTGATCACGCATTGCTGTGAATTCGACCTGTCCTGCAGTGTCGAGTATGTCCAATAATGCTGCTTCGCCATCGATAACCGCCTGCTGTTGATATGAATCCTCTGTAATAAAAAATAAAAAGGCTTAAGTGTTGTGTACAATATGTATTCGTTATAAGGAGATCAGTCTATAGACTAGTCAAAAGCATAGTTCCTAGACTATTCATAGACCATTAAGTGGTCTAGTCCGTAGAGGGGGGACTAGGACTAGTCAATAAACTAGTTAATCAATTTGTCCATAGGTTCGTCAATAGAATAGTCGATAGACTAATTAATTGAATAGTTCATAGATTAGGAAATATACAGTCCTTAGATTAGTTAATAATCAAGTCCATACAGTATTGAATGAACTAGTTCTTAGACAAGTTTGTAGGCTAGACCATTGACTAGTTCTTAGGCTAATCTATAAACTAGTTCCAACATAAAAAAATCCATACAAAAGTCCAGAGACTGGTCCAAAGTCTAGTCCATAGACTTATCAATATCATGTAGATCAGTCTTTAGACTATTGAATATAATAGTAGGGTTCTATAGTTGAAAAGAAAAGTCGATTTTTCGACTTTTTTCATTTAGTTAAAGTAGACTTTTATACTTTTAGTATCTTATAAATAGTCGACTTTTTCCGACTTTTCGAGTTTTTTCGACTTTTTCCAACTTTTTGACTATTTTCGACTTTTTTTAGTTTTTTCGACTTATCAATATCATGTAGATCAGTCTTAGAGATTTTTTCGATTTTTTGACTATTTTCGATTTTTTTCGCCTTTTTTCGAGTTTTTCCGACTATTTTAGAGTCTTTGACTTTTCTTCACTTTTTTTAAATTTTCGACTATTCTTTACTTTTTCTATTATTTTCGACTTTTTTCGTCTTTTTGACTATTTTTTTTACTTTTTTTGAGTTTTTCGACTATATTAGAGTTTTTTATTTTTTTCACTTTTTTAAAAATTTGGACTATTTTTGACTTTTTCTACTATTTTAGAGTTTTCGACTTTTTCCGACTTTTTTCGACTTTCTCCGAATTTAAGACTTTTTTCGATTTTTTTCGACTTTTTTCGGCTTTTATTTACAAAGTCGACTTTTCGACTTTTTTCATAGACGATAGTCGAGTTATCGACTTTTTTGGAACAAAATAGCCGACTTCGATTTTTTTCGACAAAAAGTCGATTGTTGAATATTCGAAAGTCGATTTATAGAACCCTATAGAGTAGTTGATAGTCTAGTCAAAGGAATAGTTCTTAGACTATTTATAATGCAGTCTGTGGTCTAGTCCGTAGAAAGGACTAAGACTAGGGAAGTTAATAGACATGTCCATAACCTTATTAATAAACTAGTCTACAGATTCGTTCATAGGTTAGTCAATAGACTAATCCATAGAATAGTCAATAGACTAATCAGTTGTATAGTCAATAGACCAGTACATAGACGTGTCAATTGACAAATCCATAGATTATTCAATATACTATTCCGTAGACTAGTTATTTTACAAGTCCATACAGTATTGAATAGACTAGTTCTTAGACAAGTTTATAGGCTAAACTCTTGACTAGATCTTAGGCTAATCCAAAAACTAGTTCAAACATACACAAGACCATAGACTAGTTCAATACATAGTAAAGTTCATTGAAAAGTGAAAAGACTACTAATAGAAGACTAGTTTATAGAATATTTAATAGAAAAGTTCTTACTGTATGAATAGATTACTCTAGACTAGACCAGTTCATAGGCTAGTCTATAGACTAGTTCATAGGCTAGTCTATAGACTAGTTCATAAGCTAGTCTACAGTTTAGTCAACAGAGTAGTATACAGTCTAGTTAAAAGACTAGTATACAGTCTAGTCAAAAGAATAGTCTAAATAGTGTATAGGCTAATCCTTAAACTAGTTCTTAGGTTAGTCCATTTATTAGTTCATAGGTTATTTCATATATTAGTCCAATGTCCAGTCATTAGCATATATTGCTCATTTTACAAACTTGATACACGGGCGGCCAAACGGATATGTCTCAGAATCTAATAAGCACTCACACTTTTATGGGTCTACGACCAATATTTTAATAGATTACAAACGGCATAACTAGATAAATATACTGAATTCTCTATGATATTAGTTAGATATATTACTAATATGCCGTGTGGTACTGCAGTTCATTTAGATGTCAAAATGTAAAAAAAAGTACAGTACAGATTTTGCCAACCTTGATATGTAGTGTAAACAATATCCTGTATTGTTTTTATAAATTGTATTAAACTTACCAATTGTAGGGTCATGATAATCCAAAAAATTGTGACTAACAAATTGTAGCGTAACAGCTGTTTTGTGTTTTGTATCCACACACCAACAAAAAAAAAAAAAAAAAAGAAAACAGCAAAAGAAAGCGAAATGCCAATAAACGAAGAAAATGTAGACGTCAATCAACAAAATAACAGCGCACGACAGCGGCAACAGCAGAAGAAGAACCCACCATATCATAACAGCCAACAAAAGTCGTCAAAACAAAAACAAAGAAATTCGATGTTAAAAAGAAATAGAAAGAAAAAAAGTGGTAACGAAAATTTATTGATTTTTCACTGAAGACGCAGAAAAATTTATGAAAAAAGGCAAAGAATCCATATTATATGGATTTGTTAGTTGCGGAATTGTATTATTTACCCGATTTGCCAACACCACCATCACCTAAAATAACAATTTTATAGACACGCAAACCGCCACGCATATTCTGGGGAGGAGCATTTGGTGGTTTCATGGCCAAATGACCGATCTCTTTGCGTCCACCAAAGCCTACGCCAATGCCACCTCCCGCATTATTAATGCTGGCATTGTTTTCCTTATCATTGGCTAGCTTTAGTTTAGAGGATTTCTTGAGGGCAGCACACCCTATCGAAGACATATCACCAGCCATTTAGCTGCTCCAAGAGGCAACAGAAGCTTTTTGTGGCTTCTATTATTTTTTGCTCTCTTGGCTGTTGGTTGCAATGAAAACTGACCTTGAACTAGACGCGTTGTTAACATAAACAATTATAACAACAAATTTAGGAATAGGAACCGTTTTATTTTTTAGTTTTATTTACTGTTAAAATTAAAAAAACTTGGAACTATAGCCGATTTTGGATTCCCCGTTTAGCCAAAATATACCTACGTAACGACCGATTGACCGTCGACCGTACGTACGACCGTGCGTTGCTATTATACACTTAAATATTTGTTTGTTTGTTTGTATTTTTTGATTTCTGCGAGCGAACGGTTAAGGGAGGGACGTATTTAGTTGATATTTCGTTTTTATATTTTTATTATTTCGGTTGGATTTATTTGTTATCTTAAAAAAGAAAAGAACAAATATTAACGTTTAACACTATTAAAATTAAAATTTTTAAATGGCACGTGTTTTTTGTTCAACATTTTTTATATTTATTTTCTAATAATTTTCATAAACTTAAAAATTACTGTAGTTGTAGTGTGTATATATAATTTGTATTAATTTTTTTTGTTATAGGAAAAACAAAAAAACCGAGAAGAACTAAGAAAATTTTCACATTTTACACACAATTTTCTTCTCCAACTGGCGAACAAAACACAACCAACAACCACCCCTGTTGTGTTTTGGTGGTGTTTTTCTTTTTTTGCTTTTCTTCGATTCATTTTCCTTTCATTAATATCTTGTGAATATTTTGCGTATTTTTTTTTCGTAATAATCATTTGTATTTGTGGTTGATTTTCATTATCTTTAGTTGTTTTTCTCAAGTTTTTTGTTGTTATTGAGAAAATCTTAAGGGAAAATTTAATTTGAAATAGTAAAAAGCTTTTTTATTTAACGTTTTAAAACAGATTTTGTTGGGTTTGTGTCTAAGCTACAAGTATTTATTTCAAAAGTTTACACTATAAGTAATTGTGCTTTATGCAAAAGTACCAGAGGCATTGAAAGGCTTTATCACAAAAAAGGTCCTTTTCACTTTTTTTATGAAGGCATCGTTATGATGTTTAAAATTATGAACAAAAAATTTCATTTTTGTTGGGAAATATGGGCGTTAACTTTCAACTATATTACATAGAATAATAATACGAGTGTTTTGAAGTAATTTTGGATTAATGGATAATTAATCTCCTCTATAGGAAGCTGTTATTAGGTCTCCGAACAAAATACATAGTAGATAGATAGATAGATAGATAGATAGATAGATAGATAGATAGATAGATAGATAGATAGATAGATAGATAGATAGATAGATAGATAGATAGACAGATAGATAGATAGATAGATAGATAGATAGATAGATAGATAGATAGATAAATAGATAGATAGATAGATAGATAGATAGATAGATAGATAGATGGATAGAGAGATAGATAAATAGATAGATAGATAGATAGATAGATAGATAGATAGATAGATAGATAGATAGATAGATAGATATATAGATATATAGATAGATAGATAGATAGATATATAGATAGATAGATAGATAGATAGATAGATAGATAGATAGATAGATAGATAGATAGATAGATAGATAGATAGATAGATAGATAGATAGATAGATAGATAGATAGATAGATAGATAGATAGATAGATAGATAGATAGATAGATAGATAGATAGGTAAATAGTTAGTTAATTAGTTAGTTAGTTGGATAGTTAGTTGGATAGTTAGTTAATTAGTTAGTTAGTTAGTTAGTTAGTTAGTTAGTTGGTTAGTTAGGTAGTCAGATAGTTAGTTAGTTAATTAGTTAGTTAGTTGGATAGTTAGTTAGTTAAATAATTAGTTAATTAGTTAGTTAGTTAATTAGGTAGTCAGATAGTTAGTAAGTTAGTTAGTTAGTTAGTTAGTTACTTAGTTGGATAGTTAGTTAATTAATTAGTTAGTTAGTAAGTTAGTTAGTGGGTTAGTTAGGTAGTCAGATAGTTAGTTAGTTAATTAGATAGTTAGTTAGTTGGATAGTTAGTTAATTAGTTAGTTAGTTGGATAGGTAGTTAGTTATTTAGTTAGTTAGTTAGTTAGCGTCTATGGTAATATTGTGCACACGCTATGAAATTGGACACATGGTCTTCATTTCGCCGAACCCCTATGCAATCGTACCCCCATAGAACTTTTCGGCTCATAATATCATTAAATGTTCTATTATATAAATCAAACAAGCAAAATTTTTATACCTTTAAAGAACTTCAAATGACACCACCGTGTTTTGAAAGAAACGGGCATCATTTGACCTTAGCCCCCATATAAACTTCTCTTCTGAAAATGACTTGAAGTTCAAAATACGCTTATGAAGGAAACGTACATTTCTCTTTTACCTCTACTCCCCTATGAACCCTCTTATAGAAAAACTAGTTTTTTTTGTTAACAATAAGTGAAAATATTCCGGAATTAAGGAAAAGAGAAAAATAATTAAATGCTTTATTATTTAAAAAATAATACAAATTTTTAACATATTGGCTGGTCGGCCATGTCCGACTATACATTCATACTTCATTTTTATTGAAAATAAATTGCGGTTAAATATTGTATTCAAATATTTTTTTTATTTATAATTAAACTTTACAATTGTATGGTGATTCAAAAATTTTTCTTATATTTTATTGAATTACTATATTTAATTAAACTAAAACATATTAAACTTATAAACTAAACTTAAAATTCCGTATTAAATGGAAAATATTTATGATGACTCATGCCGCTAAACGGTATCAATCTGCGGCCCGTATTATAACCATCCATTATCTTCATATCTTCGGCACTTAATTCAAAATCAAAACAATTAAAGTTTTCGGCAATACGAGATTTCTTTACCGATTTCGGTATAACAATACAACCCAGTTGTATTAAGTAACGCAAACATATTTGCGCAGGTGTACGTCCATAACGTTGGGCCAAATCTTGAGCCGTTTGATCATATAAAAATGCTGGCCATTTGTGTTCGGGTTTTGGTCTAGCCAAGGGAGCATAGGCGGTTATGAAAATTTGTCTTTCACGAGAGAATTCTATGAGTTTTTTCTGATTCAGGGCAGGATGACATTCAACTTGATTTACCAACGGACGTATGCGGCAGTTTTGTAATACTCTATCAGTTTGTTCAGCATTAAAATTAGACAAACCAATACCTTTAACTAAACCCAAATCCACTAGCTTTTCCATAGCTTTCCAAGTATCCAAATAATCGGTATCACTTAATTGACTGCCACCATGAACATTTTCATCGCCACAATAAACTTGACCCACAGGGAAGTGCATGAGATAGAGATCAATGTAGTCAAGCGATAGATTACTTAAACTTTTGCGACAGGCATGCTCTACTAATTCAGGATCATGATGTATGCCACCCAATTTAGTGACTACAAATATATCTTCTCTTTTGATAACACCTTCGGCTATTTTAGCTTTAATTGCTCTGCCCACTTCATGCTCATTTTCATAAACAAAGGCGGTATCTATGTGGCGATAACCCACATCTATGGCATCCTTAACCGAACGTTCAGCATCGTTTTCATAGGAACGCCAGGTGCCCAAACCCACCACGGGCATTTCTTGTCCATTGCTTAGTTTAACACAAGGAGCCAATTTCGCCATATTTCTTTTTTTTTTTTGTTTTTCTTGTAATGTTTTGTTGACACTGCACTTGATTTAGATTTTATTCAATAATCTTATCTGTTGATTTTATTATGTATTTTTTTTTACAAATTTCTGTTTAGTCACTATAGTTTATTTAGTTGCTGCTTAGTAGAGCTCTTGCTACACTAGTGAACTTATTGAATATTTATTATAAACTGCAAAGAGTTTTTAAAAGTTCGAATGTTTATAGTGCTTAAGATTTCTCTTATAAACTCAATACCAGTTTATTTATAATAATAAAAAGGGTTGCCGAAGTTTGGTATTTTGTTAAAAACAAAAACAAATAATAAATTCAAAAGAAATATTTTTTGTTCCATCAGAATTATAATTGCTGTAAATGTCTATTTTAAGCAACACTTGCAAAAACAGCTGTTTATTGTTTATGTTTTGAACTGAAAGTTCACAATACTACAAAGTTTCTTGCCCTTAAAACCATAACTGAAAACCTCTATCATTCGTTAAAACACGAATAAATTGGTTCCGAGTTTAGTTAAGTAAAGATATTTTAAAGGTTCTAACATACGTCAACACTATCACGTAAAGTGTCTGACGCCTTCAACATATGAATCATATTATATATAGTTTCCTTTTTTTAATTGAGAAATATTATATTAAATAAAATATGTATTTTATCATGTGATATGATCATTTTGGGTATTTTCTTCAATTTCGTTACGGCAACCCTGCCAACTAATGACTCATTACGTTATTCATTTACTCTTTATTGAATTGTATACAAAAACAAAGTACTCTTGCAAAAAAGAAGCTTTTGTAAACCAAACAAGTAGGAAAGTATAGTCGGGCATGGCCGACCATATAATACCCTACACCATGAGTATATTTTTAAAATTTTTACTTTTTATAAAATTTTTATTTTTTATAAAGAAAGTTTTATGTTGAATATTACCAATAATTCCAAAATATTTAAGCAATTTATTGATAAAAAACTAAAATTTCTAAATGAGGCATTATATAGGTCAAATATGGGCCGATCCTCGGTAAATTTGGGAAAAGGATATATTTCTAAATAACAGTTAGTTTTGTTGAGTTTCATTGCGATACAAATGGTTACAAGTCAATTTTAGACGTTTAAGTCATTTTTTGAAGGGGGGTTTGTACGGGGGCTAGGGTCAAATATAGGCCGATCCTTACGAAAATCTGCAGCGTCATTTATACTTATATAAAACTTATTTGTGCCAATTTTTAAAGAGATAGCAGAATATTTGACGTAATTATGGCATAAAAAGTTCAAATCGGGAGGTACGGTTGTATGGGGGCTAGGTGAAATAATGGACCGATTTCAACCATTTTCAATAGGCTTCGTCCCTGTGCCAAAAAACATGCTTGGTCCAAATTTCATCAAATTATCTTGAAAATTGCGGCCTGTACCTTGCGCACAAGGTTTACATGGACAGCCAGCCAGCCACCCAGCCGGACAGACGGACGGACGGACATGTCTTAATCGACTCAAAAAATTATTCTGAATCGATCGGTATACTTTAAGGTGGGTATTGGACCAATATTTTTGTATGTTACAAACATCAGCACAAATTTATAATACCCTCCCCACTATAGTGGTGTAGGGTATAAAAAGCTTGGGAATTCTTTAGCAAATGTTATGCTACGATGACGTTGTAGTGATGTCAGCGCTACATAATATTAGGTGGCGAGACAAATATTGTCCTAATTTAAGGTCAAGAAAAGGGGTTGATAAAAAACCAGCTTTGCTCCGTGATGTGACTACCTACTAACTAACTAACTAACTAACTAACTAACTAACTAATAACTAACTAACTAACTAACTAACTAATTAACTAATTAACTAACTAACTAACTAACTAACTAACTAACTAACTAACTAACTAACTAACTAACTAACTAACTAACTAACTAACTAACTAACTAACTAACTAACTAACTTAACTAACTAACTAACTAACTAACTAACTAATTAACTAACTAACTAACTAACTAACTAACTAACTAACTAACTAACTAACTGACTAACAAAACCAACCAACTAACTACCTAACTAACTAACTAATTAACTAACTAACTGACTAACTACTAAATGACGATTTTGTAAGTGTAGTTACTTTCTGAAAGTAACTACCTAACTAACTAACTAATTAACTAACTAACTAACTGACTAACTACTAAATGACGATTTTGTAAGTGTAGTTACTTTCTGAAAGGGCACTTTGCAGAGGACCTTTGGGGCTTTCAGAGAAAGCATTTTTGGCAATTTTGCAAAATAAAATTTATACGTTGACACGGTTGTTAGACATTTTCTGACAACATTGCAAGGTCTAACAACCGTGTATACAAACAATTTATATAAAATACAATACTATTTGCAGAGACCAAATTATCGAAATAAGTTTTTCTTGTCCGGGATATCGGAGGCTGCAATCTCAATAATTAGATTATTAGTTAATTTGAAAGAAGTATGAGTATATACACCAAATCCGAAGAAAAACAACCATAACGGGCCTGTTGTGTGCTGGTTAAGCGCCTTAGATGGGAGTCGTACCCACCACCTTTAACTACCAGACTAGAAAACTAACCTAATGCAGGCCACTATCTCGATAAATAATTGAAATGAAATATTCCATTTTAAACAAATAAAACACATGTGTATTTTTTGTAATTTTTTACAATAAATTTCAATATTTTATTTATTAATTTATTTTATTTTTGGAATGAGAATAATAGTTTGTTTAAAGTTTTATTTAAAAAGTAAGTTGTTGTATTTTTTATTTATAATTTCTTTAAAAGATACTATTGCTATTAATTTGTCTCTTATTTGTTTTGTTTTTTATTTTTTCATAATAATATTTTTATATTTTTTTTATATTTAATTTATTTCAATTTGAATCTGTTGTCATTTAGGCTTATATTGCACAAAACACTTTAAATTGTTCATTATCGTTTTAAAGTTTTTCTTGGGAAAATGTTCATTTATTGTTTAATTAAAAGGAAAATGTAAAGACACAAATTTTGTTTTTAATATTTTACTTCATTTCACTTGTTTGCACATTTAATTTATTTATTTAAATTGTTTATAAATTTGTGTGTTTTGTGTAAATTGTTATTTACTTAAGTGTTAATTGGAGTTTAACTTCTTACAGTGAGTAATTATTATTATTTTTAAGTTTTGTTTTAATAAATTTTTTGTTTTTTTCTCTCGGTTTTATTTTAAAACAATTTGTGTTGTTTGTTGTTTAAACTATTTGTTGTTTGTGTAATGTTTGGTAGTTTAAGGGAAAAAAAGGGAAAATTTTTTAAAAAATTTTCTTGTTAAATTAAAATTTGAATTATTTTTTTTCTATTAAAGATTGTCCAATCTAATCACATTTAAATCTTATTTTTTATTTATTTTATTTTTTTACATTTAATTTCTACAATTTTAGAAAAAAATTAAGAAAATATTTTAGTTTTATTTTTGTTATTTAACATTTTTTTTAAAAAGTTTAGCTAATTTTTTTGCTTTCGTTTTTAGTTTTATAAGGAAAATTTTAGTTTTTTTTGTTTGGACGTTTGAAAACGGTTACAATAGTTTAAAGTAATAATTAAAAGGCTTGTGGTTGTTGTATTTTTATTATTTAGTTTACAGAAAATATTATTCTGTTAATTATATAAATAGATTTCCTTAATCAATCCATTAAAGTAATTGGTATTAGAGTTTAGATTTGTCTTTATTTTATAAACAATTTGTTTATATTTATTTTTTATTAAAAAAATTAAAAAAAAAAATTAAAACAACAGATTTGTAAAAAGAAATTATGGTTTTATTAAAGTATTTTATATTGTTGTTTATAAAAAATTCGTTTTTTGTTAAGAAACCTTATAATTTTCCAAAAAAATATTGTTGCTTACACATTCAAAAATGGATATAAATTTGAAAGAAATATGTTTCTTTTTACACAATTTAATGGATTAAACACAGATATTTTCAAAACTTTTACACACTTATAAATCTGACTTCACCAAAAACTTTTAAAATCCAGCAATAGTCTAGCATATAGCCTACTGGAGTCTATAATATAGTTTAGAGTCTAATATATAGTCTAGTCTATAGTCTCGTACTAGTACTAGACTATAATCTAGTCTATAATCTAGTCTATAGTCTAGACTATAATCTAGTCCATAGTCTAGTCTATAGTCTAGTCTATAGTCTAGTCTATAGTCTAGTCTATAGTCTAGTCTATAGTCTAGTCTATAGTCTAGTCTATAGTCTAGTCTATAGTGTAGTCTATAGTCTAGTCTATAGTGTAGTCTATAGTCTAGTCTATAGTCTAGTCTATAGTCTAGTCTATAGTCTAGTCTATAGTCTAGTCTATAGTCTAGTCTATAGTCTAGTCTATAGTCTAGTCTATAGTCTAGTCTATAGTCTAGTCTATAGTCTAGTCTATATAGTCAAGTCTATAGTCTAGTCTATAGTCTAGTCTATAGTCTAGTCTATAGTCTAGTCTATAGTCTAGTCTATAGTCTAGTCTATAGTCTAGTCTATAGTCTATAGTCTAGTCTATAGTCTAGTCTATAGTCTAGTCTATAGTCTAGTCTATAGTCTATAGTCTAGTCTATAGTCTAGTCTATAGTCTAGTCTATAGTCTATAGTCTATAGTCTAGTCTATAGTCTAGTCTATAGTCTAGTCTATAGTCTAGTCTATAGTCTAGTCTATAGTCTAGTCTATAGTCTAGTCTATAGTCTAGTCTATAGTCTAGTCTATAGTCTAGTCTATAGTCTAGTCTATAGTCTAGTCTATAGTCTAGTCTATAGTCTAGTCTATAGTCTAGTCTATAGTCTATAGTCTATAGTCTAGTCTATAGTCTAGTCTATAGTCTAGTCTTTAGTCTAGTCTATAGTCTAGTCTATAGACTAGTCTATAGTCTAGTCTATAGTCTAGTCTATAGTCTAGTCTATAGTCTAGTCTATAGTCTAGTCTATAGTCTAGTCTGTAGTCTAGTCTATAGTCTAGTCTGTAGTCTAGTCTATATTCTAGTCTATAGTCGAGTCTATAGTCCAGTCTATAGTCTAGTCTATAGTCTAGTCTATTGTCTAGTCTATAGTCTAGCCTATAGTCTAGTCTATAATCTAGTCTATAATCTAGTCTATAGTCTAGTCTATAATCTAGTCTGTAGTCTAGTCTATATTCTACTCTATAGTCTAGTCTATAATCTAGTCTATAATATAGTCTATAGTCTAGTCTATAGTCTAGTCTATAGTCTAGTTTATAGTCTAGTCTATAGTCTAGTCAATAGTCTAGTCTAGAGTCTAGTCTTTATCCTAGTTTAAAGTTTAGTCTAGCTTATAGATCAGTCTATAGCCTAGTATATAGTCTAGTGTATATTATAGACTATAGTATAGTCTTTAATATATTCTATAGTCTATTCTCTAATCTAGTCTATAGTATAATAGTCTATAGTGTAGTCTATAGTTTACTCTATCATTTAGTCTATAGTCTACTCTACAATTTAGTCTTTAGACTAGTCTATAGTTTAGTCTATAGTCTAGTCTTAATTCTAGTCTATAGTCGATTTCATAGTCTTATCTATAGTCTAACATATAGTCAATAGTATAGTCTATTGTCGGGTCTTTATTCTAGTCTACAGTATAGTCTTTATTCTAGTCTATGGTCTTAATTATAGTGTATAGTCTGGTTCATAGTCTAATCTATAATCAAGTCCATAGGCTAATCTTTAGACGGGTTTATGGTATAGTCTAAAGTCGGGTCTTTATTCTAGTTCATAGTCTAGTTTATATTCTAGTTTACAACATCCAAACTTTGTGTTTCTTTTTCACATCCGTATAAAGTCCATTAACTGTGTTATCAAGAGAATTAAGTAAATTATAGTTTATTCTGTTTCTTTGTATTATCTATGAACAATTAAGTTTTGAACTGGTTTTCTAGATTAAAGTATGAGGCATTTGATAGTTAAAGGGTTTAATTTTTAAGTGAGAGACCCGTTTTTATTATATATATTAAAAAAAAGATTTGTTAAGTTCTTTACAGAGATTTGTTAAAAGTGCTTGTTATATAAATTTAAGTCAATATGTATTTTTTACAAGTATTCTAGAGTTAATGCTAAAAACATTTATGATTATTATTTGTTTATTAAATTTTTTACATATAAATAAAATAGAATTTTATTTAATAATACATTTTATATAATTAGTTTATATAAATATATTGTTTATATATTATTTATGTTAACAATTAACAAGGTCCCTCTCCAGTTTTTTATTTATGTTTTTATAAATTTTGTTTTTTTGTTGTTTATAAAAAATTAAGTTTTAAATTATAAAAAAAACATGATTTTGTTTTTTTTTAAGCTTAAAAGCACAAATTACTTTAAAGCTTCGTCTCTTTTTGTGGCCGATTTTTTGTACTTTTTACTTCAAACTGATGTTTCTTTCGGTTTTTCTTTTTTTTTTTTGTTCACTAATAAATATTATAAAATTTTCTATATATTTTTGTTTTAAATTAAAAACAAATTACACCAATTATGAATATTTTAATTAATTTTACTTACAGACATTTACAAACATATTACAAATAGCACTTATCACAGGATGTTTTAAGAGGGGTAAAGAATGTTTGAAAGGAAAATTTTAAAGAGAAAGACTAGAGTTGTAGATAACTTGAAAATATATATAAAAATTGTTTTTAATTAAAACTTAAACTTTTTTACTAAAATTATATTTTAAACCGATAAATAAAAACTTCTTTATATCTAGTTCCTTTAAATAAATAAATTCCTTGGAAGTTATTTACCTTAAACCCCTCCCTAGACATTAGTTTTCCAACAGTTTATTTCTGTATTTCCAAATTTTTAAATAATAATATTTTATAAGAAAAAAAAAAACATTTTTTTTGATTTTATTTATTTAAGTTTTGTTTAAAAAAATATTAAAATTTTATTATATATTTTTGTTAAAAGTACTTTAAAAATTAAAAAATAAAATTTTCTTTTAAAATAAAAAAAAACTAATTAAAACAAATACTTAATTATAAGCTTAGCATTTAAAAGTGAAAAGAAAATAACAATTTACAAAAATAATAATAATAATTTACAAAATTTACAAAAAATTTTAATAAAAACTTAATTATAATAAAAATAATTTTCAAATTTCTATAATAATTTTTCTTTAGCTTTATGAAGTTTTGTAAAGAGTTTAGAAAAATATATGCTAGTAGATTTTTTTTTATGTTTATTATACAAAGAAAATATTTACAAGTTTGGGGATTAAAAGATTTCTTAAAGGAATAATACTACATATAGAAGAGGGAGGAAGCTTTTATCGGATTCAATTTGCAATAAAAAAGTTCATTAAAAGACTTTTTTAAATTAAGACTTGAATTTCAGACTATTGTTTTAACTTCTAAAGTGTGTTTTGATGTGAAATATTAATACCTGGTCAATGGACTAGTTAATAGCCTAGTCTTTACTATAGATCAGTCTATAGTTTCATCTTTACAGCAGTATATAGTCTCAACTATAAATCATAGCCTAAAGATCAGTCTATAGGCTCGATTATAGATCAATCTATAGTCTTGACTAATTATAGTCCATAATCCCGACTATAGATTTGTTTATAGCCTTGATTATAGATCAGTTTATAGTATTGACTATAGATCAGTTAATAGTCTCGACTATATATCAGTTTATATTCTCTATAGATTAAAATTAATCTATAGACTCGAATATAAAACGGTCTATAGTCTTCTCTATCGATCACTCGAATCTCGACTACCGATCAATCAAAAAAGAAATACACTATAGTGTAACAAAAAAAAAAAAAAAATAAGTCGTTGATTTAATCTTAATAATTTCTTTTATTTCAATTTAATAAATTTGGTTCCCGAGAGGTTTATTTTATAAGTTTTTTTT
>NC_060954.1:58324485-58334562 GCF_022045245.1 Lucilia cuprina
TAGTTAGTTAGTTAGTTAGTTAGTTAGTAAGTTAGTTAGTTAGTTAGTTAGTTAGTTAGTTAGTTAGTTAGTTAGTTAGTTAGTTAGTTAGTTAGTTAGTTAGTTAGAAAGTAAGTTAGTTAGTTAGTTAGTTAGTTTGTTTATTAGTTAGTTAGTTAGTTAGTTAGTTAGTTAGTTAGTTAGTTAGTTAGTTAGTTAGTTAGTTAGTTAGTTAGTTAGTTAGTTAGTTAGTTAGTTAGTTAGTTAGTTAGTTAGTTAGTTAGTTAGTTAGTTAGTTAGTTAGTTACTTAGTTAGTTAGTTAGTTAGTTACTTAGTTAGTTAGTTAATTAGTTAGTTAGTTAGTTAGTTAGTTAGTTAGTTAGTTAGTTAGTTAGTTAGTTAGTTAGTTAGTTAGTTAGTTAGTTAGTTACTTTAATTCAGACACTTTGTTACATTTTTAAGTTTCAATTTTTTACATTACAAACAGCATGACTAATTTGTATACCTCTCCTTAAAAGGCGAAGGGTATAAAATAACATAAAACAAACATTAGTTTAATGGTGTATTTTTATTATCGTTACAAGTTGCCAAAAAGAAGCTTTAAAGTTACTTGCCAAATTGTTAAAAATTTTAGCTGAAAATTGAAAACGTTTTACGTTTGTTCTCAATTTTATAATTTAATTAATTTAGTTTTAAGCCAATTTTAAAAATTGTTTTTTTTTTAATATCTTTATAATTTCAATGTTGTTTTGTTTGTCATTGTTCTCTAAAATGGTTTTTGCCAAAAAGTTACACACAAGTAACTTACAAACTATGTTGCATTTGCAAACCACAATTGAAACTACTTTAATGAAATCGTATAAGGATATATTTAAGAGTATTTTAACCCTTTTAAGTGCTGCTGTTTTGTCTTTAGCCAAAAGTCATTTGTTTTCTTCGTTCTTGTGAAACTCAATTCGTTGTGTGTGTATGTGTGTGTTTGTACTCTAAGTAACCAGGACAACAATGTTATGGAATGATATGTAATTCCCAAAGTATTTCTTCCACTTCCTTATTGAGTGTTTTTCACAACGTTCAATATACCACGTATGCAAAATACTAACGACCATGTGTTTAAGAGATGTCAACATTAACCCTTTTCTTTTCCCTGGTTACTAATAGAAAATTTCCTGATGAAATGTTAGAGTTTTGTTTTTTGCGTTTTAAATTTATATTTACTTTAATGTATTTTTGTTGTGAAAAATTTCGATTTTTTATTAAACTTATACATATGAAGCAAAACTTTAGAATTTAAAACTATCAGAATAGTACCAAAACATTACTTTTTTATTGCAAATTGTTGATTGTTAATACAATAGTTTAGTATTTTTTTAGATGTGTACACCTATTACACATTTTACAACCACTAGGTAAAGATTCCCCTGAAGAACCCTCCACTAGATAAGTCGTTCTTTGTTAAGTAATTCATACATTAGTCTATAGATCACAGACTAGTTCTTGGAAATAGTAAAACTTATCAATAGACTAATGTTCAGATTAGTTAATAGATCCGTAGGGTTATTTATATATACGCAATAGGCTATACACTAGACCGTTGAACACTCTATAGAATAGTGTAGTATAGTTATCTATAGGATTGAGCGGCGTGAATCAGAATCTGACGTTAGATTTTCTTTACCACATTAGTTTTTCAAAATGGCGTATCCTAAAGTTTTGACCACATTTGAGAAGTTATAATGGTGGAAGAACATTTTTATTTATAAATTTTGTTATATCATCTAAAAGTCCAAGTGGTCGACCATATATGTATATATCTCTACCTAAAGTTGGAAAATTTACAAAATTTGTTGACCTGTGTACTTAAACTTATTTTTCTCTGGAATATAACCTATACAACTATAGAGTCAAAGAGTCTTCCTATAAGTAAATCATGTAGTATCTGCTTGGCCAGGCTACATGTTAATGAAAGCAAGAGAGCTCTTTACCGATAGCAGCTTTAAATAAACAATATATTTTAATTTTGTTATGTCATCTGAAAGTCCAATTGGTTGACTTCATATATTTCTACCTAAAGTTGGAAAAAATATACAAAACTTGTCGGCTTGTGTACTTAAACTTATTTTTCTCTTGAAAATAATCTATAAACCTATCTTCGGCAAAGAGCCTCCCTTTAAGTAAATCATGTAGTATCTGCTTGGCCAGGCTACATGTAAATGAAAGCAAGAGAGCTCTTTACCGATAGCAGCTTTAAATAAACAATACATTTACACTTTCTATAAACATTTATAAGTCAGCAATGATTTAAGCTATTCTAAGTAATGCAAAGGGTATGCTGTAGTTGTCTTTATGTTAATTTCAATTCTTAGCATTTTTTTATAACATTGAAGCTGTATTATACAATTCAATTTTAAAGTGTTGCTGTGTATTTAAGCATTTTTGACAGTTGTTGCTATTTAAGTTTATATTTTGTTAAAATTTAATGCATTTTTTTCGTTAATGTTGACCAGTTCCAGTTCCTTAAATAAAAGCTTAATACATTCGCATTAAAATACAAACTATATTTAATTTTTATATTTTTTTCCATTTTATTTCTTTACCCTATAGATAACGGCCAATTTGGATGTGTTTTTAAGACGTTTCAATGAATTGCAATATTGGATTGTAACGGAAATTGTATCCACATCGAGTATGAGCAAACGTGTCGGTTTGCTGAGAAAATTTATTAAGCTGGCAGCATAGTAAGTTGAAAATTTTTAAAAGGGAAAAATTTATTTTTAAAGTTTAGCACAAATTTTCTTTAACTTCAATTTTATTAAACAAATTCTTTTCATTTATCAAATTTCAGCTGCAAAGAATATCAAAATTTAAATGCATTCTTTGCCATTGTTATGGGTTTATCGAATATGGCGGTATCACGTTTACAACAAACCTGGGAGAAAATACCCTCCAAGTTTCGTAAACTGTATCAAGAATTTGAGGCTCTCATCGATCCAAGTCGCAATCATCGAGCCTATCGTGTATTTGTGGGTAAATTACAACCACCTCTGATACCTTTTATGCCGCTATTGCTCAAGGATATGACCTTTGCCCATGAGGGCAATAAAACCAGTTTAGATGGTTTGGTAAATTTCGAAAAAATGCACATGATGGCTCAAACAATGCGTACTTTAAGATTTTGTCGTTCTAGAAGTTTGGGTAAGTGTATTAGTTTTCACAGAAAAACAAAAACCAACAAAATTTTTTTAATTTTTTCTTTAATAAACAGGACTTGAACCACCTTCACCCAAAAGTGAGGGCGAAGTACGTTCATTTATTAGCTGTCTACGTGTTATAGACAATCAACGGGTTTTAACCGCCATGTCTCAAAAAATCGAACCAAATCGTAAAATCTAAGTTTTTCAAACAAACAATAAAATCTCTTATTATATAAAAAAAATATATATTTCTTTTAAAATATTTATTAGAAAATATTAAAAAAAAACATATTTAAACAAAATCTAGCTTAAAGTTTTAATATAACGAAATGTGTTTTTCTATTAAAAAATATTGTATTTTGTTCATTAGTCATTTAGTCAAGATTTAAAAACAAAAAAAATATTATTAATAAATTAATATGTATTTTTAATTATTTATATGTGATAAAAACAAAATAATGATAAACTTTTTTCAAGACTTCTTAAATGTTAAATTCTCTTCTTTTCGGAAGAGGGAGGATAACTTGAAGGTGGATCGATAGCTAAGTTAAGGCTATAAACTGGAACGTAGACCAGACAATAAACTAACATTTAGACTTGACTTTTTACTAGACTATAGACTACACTAGAGACTAAACACTAGACTACGCAACGTTATTCATAGATGAGTGTACAGACTGATATAAAGACGAGACTATCGACGGACCGATACTTAATACTATAGAATAAATACTATAGACTAATCTATAATCGAGACTATAGACTGATCAATAGTTAAAACGATAAATTGATTGATAGCCAATTCTATAGAATGATCTATAGTCAGACTATAGATTGATCTATAGTTGATCTATAGTCTCGACTCTAGACTGATCTATAGTACCGTTCTATAGTCGAGACTATAGACTGATCTATAGTCTAGTTCTAGACTAAAGACTGCTCGATAGTCGAGACTAGACTGATCGATAGTCTAAACTGATCTATAGATTATAGACTGATCTGTAGTCGAGACTATAGATTGATCTATCGTCGATACTATAGACTGTTCTAAAACTGGATTATAAAGACTGATCTACAATCGAGACTATAGACATGTCTTTATCCGAGACTATAGACCAATCGGTAGTCGAGACTAGACTGACGGGCAGTCGAGATTAGACTGATCGATATTGGACACTATAGACTGTTTTAAAACTGATGTATAGTCCAGACTATAGACTAATCTATAGTCGAGACTGTAAACTGAACAATAGTCTTTAACAGAGACTATAGGCTTATCAATAGTCGAGACTATAGACTAATCTATAGTATGGAATGATTAAAAGTCGAAACGATAGATTGATCGATAGCCCAAGGTATAGAACGATCTATTGTTGAGACTATAGGTCAGTCTATTCTATTGTTACAATTTTGGTACACTATGATTATTCCTCAAATTAAAATAAGCTGTTTTGGTCCCCTTAGTGTCATCACTGGTTGTCGCCCAGTTTTAAACGTCCCTGTTTTTCTCTTTTAAAGATAATCGATATGTAATCTAAATAACAAAATAGTCGATACCCAGTAAAAAAAAAGAATAACTAAAAAAAAAAAAAAAAAAACTGGTTTTGGACTACGTGACTTTTGCCACGTAGACATAATTAATTTAAAAAAAAAAAAAACTGAAGAAAAGAATTAAAGAGAAGAAAAAAAAGGAAAAGAAGGAAAAAAATTACGTCAGATCAGCTCGGGTCGGTGAACAGATTAAAACAAGATCGGAAACTTATTAAATAAAAAAAAAAAAAACTTATAAAATAAACCTCTCGGGAACCAAATTTATTAAATTGAAATAAAAGAAATTATTAAGATTAAATCAACGACTTATTTTTTTTTTTTTTTTGTTACATTGGTGTCAGGTGTGGGGTAACGATTAGTTTTCAGTAGAAAACATTACCATGCCAAGCAAAAAGAAAAGCGCTAGTTTTTTTACATCTATCACCAAGACGGTGCAAGATACCATAGATCAAATTATGGAAAGCCAAAGGCGGCGTGACGATGAGCTAATTAAAAATATTAGGGAAATACACGGTAACATAAGTACTAGGCTATGTGAGGTAGAACATCAAGCACGGGCCACATTTATTAATTCTACTGCGGCTCTAGACTCCGGATTTGAAAGTCGACATCCTATTTATCCTAATAACTCAACTATGGCAGTTGGTAACTTGAATAACGTAGAAGTATCGCAACACGTAGCTGCTCCAGCTACTGCGGATCTTTTGCCAAGGCATGAGTCACGCGCTAACGATAATCTTTCTTCAAGTTCAGGAGTGCCAAGTAACAGCCATAAGCACGTTGATGGATTGGAAAAGCCCTCTCAAATATCCGCTGTCCGGGACACCCGCGCAAGTGAGAATAATGTACCACGTCAACATAATGATGTTCACCCCAATGGATTTAATATCCACTCAGTACAGCATCCATGTGTAAATTGTCAGTCTTCAGTAGGTCCTAGTTTTCCACCAATTGCGATTTCTAATTATGGTTATCCACCGGCTTTTCAAAACAAGCCCAATTTTAAGCCGCATTATGTTTCGACTTATGATGGATCCACCTCGTGGACAGATTATGAACGTCAAGTAGAAGATGCTGCAAGATTTTATAGTTGGAGTTGTGATGAAAAATTAATGGCTGTAACTTCAAATTTAAGAGGTCGTGCTCTACGGTTGTATGGTACAATCCCCAGTAATCCTACTCCTACTTATGAACAGGTGCGACAGTTAATGCGTGAAAGGTTTTCCTTAGATGCGCATGCCAGCTATCAACATTTCAGGCAGTGTGTGCAGGGTGCTAGAGAGTCTGTAGAGGACTTCGCCATGGAATTGGAGCGTTTGTCATTGAGTGCATTCAAGGGCGTTCCACAACAAGTTGCATCGGAAATAGTGGTATATCAGTTTATTGATGGCTTACGGGATACTCAGCTTCAAGGCTTGGTAGTGGCCAGTCGGCCTAAAAGTATTGGAGAGGCGTTGAGAACAACCCATGATTTGCAATCTCAGATAAACAGGTCGAAGCCACGAAGTGTGTACAATGTAGAAGTAGAACCGGAGTCTAATGTTGAAGGTTCACGTAGAACTCGCAAGGGTAACAAGTCGGGAAACGAACAGGCATCGGCTTGAAGAAGCCCAAGCCGATGAGTAACCATAAAAGAGCTTCCCAAATAACAACAATATCACAACAAATAGAATTAGAGCACATGAGCAGTTCTGAAGCTGTTGAGGGAGACAACCTGCTAAACAATAACACAGATATCAATTCGGAGACTACCCTCAATATAGGCGCCTGGGGAGATCAAAGTTTACATTGCGTGGCTTTCATTGAAGACCACCCTTATGAAATGATTGTGGACACTGGTGCTTCTGCTTCATTGATTAACGTCGATCTGGTACCACCGTCTGCTCCAAGACGAAGTTGCAGTGTTTCCCTTCGTGGCCCCAGCGGAGAAATTTTTAAAGCCACAAGCACAGCAGTTATACAATTTCGGTTAAATAAACTACCACTTTCACATGAATTTCTAGTGGTCAACGATTCAACGCCCTCGTTATTAGGCCTTGATTTCTTACGCTGTCAGAAAGCTTTCATCGATATTGGAGAATTACGACTTGATTTGAAATACGTATCTGTCCCATTATATCTTCCCCAACAGGCATCGGAAAACTTTGTTTACTTTATGGAATCAGTTACCCTCCCAGCAAAGTCAGATATGTACGTAAGTGTAAAATGTGCTTTTAAAAGTGAATTTAATACTTCTTTGATAGAGCCGTGTAACGAGTCTATGCTGCCATCGGGAATAATATTAGGTAGAACACTCGTATCATCTCACAGTGACTTGCCAGTTCGTCTGATAAATTTTAGTGAAGAAGAAAAACTAATTTCTCCTATGACTATTGTTGGAAGACTTGAGGAGGTAAATGTGGTGTCTTTAGAAAATGTGGACACCCATAAAAGGCTTTATGAAGTACCAGACATGCGTCTACAGTTAGAAGTATCCCCCGAAATTTCTGAAAACGAAAAATTTTTATTTTTTGAATTGGTTAAACAGTACAAAGACGTCTTTTCAACAGGGCCTATGGATTTTGGTCGTACTAACATTACTAAACACCATATTCAAACAAACAATTGTAAGCCAATTAAACAACCACCCCGACGTGTACCTTTAGCGAAGAAACATGAAATGGAGGAATTAGTTATGGATATGGAAAAGCGTGGCGTTATCCAGCCGTCTCAAAGTCCATGGTCTTCGCCAGTAGTCCTGGTGCGTAAGAAGGATGGAACAGCACGGTTTTGTGTTGACTACCGACGTTTAAATAGTGTCACGATTAAGGACTCCTACCCCATCCCCCGGATGGATGATATTCTGTCAAACTTATATGGTTCTAAGTGGTTTTCGACTATGGATCTTCAAAGTGGGTATTGGCAGGTTGAAATGGATGCCGAGTCAAAATCGAAAACTGCTTTTTCCTGTGCTTCTGGTCTCTGGGAATTTAATGTAATGCCCTTTGGGCTTACAAATGCTCCCGCAACGTTTGAGCGATTAATGGATGGTCTTTTTTGCGGAGTGTCCTGGCGGTCGGCATTGGTCTACTTAGATGACGTCATAGTCCATTCGCGCACAGTTGAGGAGCATATCGACCATCTCCGTCAAGTTTTTGAACGTTTAAAGACAGCCGGTTTAAAACTTAGTCCCAAGAAGTGCACTTTTTTTCAACCCCGTGTTCATTACCTTGGTCACATTGTCGGACGTGAAGGACTGGAAACTGATCCCCAAAAACTCGTTGCTGTAAAGGAATGGCCTACACCCACCAATAAAAGGCAAGTACGTTCATTTCTAGGACTTTGCTCATACTACCGTAAATTTGTTGAAAGTTTTTCCACAGTCGCCCGTCCATTACATGAACTCACGGAGAAAAACAGAAAGTTTTTTTGGGATGAAAATACCCAAACGTCATTTTTAGCGCTGAAACAGAAATTAATAACATCACCAATACTGGCTTTTCCCAACGACACGGATTTCTTCGTTTTAGATACAGATGCATCTAACTGTGGAGTAGGTGCTGTCCTAAGCCAAATACAAAATGGTCAGGAACGTGTGATTGAATATTTCAGTAAAACACTACAAAAGGCTGAACGGAACTATTGCGTGACACGTAAAGAACTTCTTGCCGTGGTGTTAGGTACAAAACATTTTCATCATTACCTGTTTGGCCGTCATTTTCTGCTAAGGACTGATCACGCATCTTTAAGGTGGCTGTATAATTTTAAGGAGCCAGAAGGACAAATCGCTCGTTGGATAGAACGTCTCCAACAATATGACATGGAAATACAGCACCGCAAAGGAATTAGCCATGGCAACGCGGATGCTCTTTCTCGTCGACCGTGTCAGAACTGTAAAAGTTGTACAAAAGCTGAAGAAAATGATTTGCAACACATTTTGGCAGTACAGATAGTTCCAGAAAACGTTTCACAATATCAAAAGGACGATATTTGTCTAAATCAAATAAGATCATGGCTGGATAAAGGTGAGAGACCTATTAAATCTGATATATGGAGTGAGTCTGCAGATTTAAAAGCCTATTGGCATATCTTTGATCAGTTGTATTTAGAAGATGATGTAATAAATTATCGTCGTGCTGATCCAGCTATAACATTAATCGTGCTACCTAGAAAGCTAATACCTGTAGCAATTGAACAGCTTCACCAATCAGTCACTGGCGGTCATTTGGGTCGAAAGAAGACACTAAGTAAAATTAAAACCAGGTTTTACTGGAACCGGCGTACAGCTGATATAATCGATTGGTGTAATAAATGCTATATTTGTGCTGCGAGAAAAGGACCTTCAAGAAGAAATATTGCCCCACTCCTTCCTAGCTATGTTGGAATGCCCTTTGAAAGAATGGCTGTCGACGTTTTGGGTCCACTTCCACGTACTGCTTTGGGGAATCGCTTTATTGTGGTTTGTATGGACTATTTCACCAAATGGCCAGAATGCTTTGCCCTGCCAGACCAAACTGCCGAGGTCGTATCTAACGTTTTAGTAAATGAAGTATTTTGCAGATTTGGTGTCCCGTTTATACTACATTCGGATCAGGGTAGAAACTTTGAGTCCGAATTATTTAAAAACTGTATGGAAATATTGGGGATCGAAAAAACTAGAACAACTCCTCTAAATCCACAGTCGGACGGAATGGTAGAACGCTTCAACAGAACGTTACTCGACTACCTGGCGAAATTTGTGGACCGGAATCAGCGGAATTGGGACCTACTTTTACCACTTGCTTTGTTGGCGTATCGCTCAGCCGAGCATGAAGCTTCTAAATATACTCCTGCTATGCTTAATTTTGGTCGTGAACTACGCCTACCCGCTGACCTGTTGTTTTTGAAACCCAACCTCAACAATCAAAGTGCATCAAATTACGTACATGATTTAAGAAGTAAATTGGCGGAAGTTCATCATATGGCACGTCAGCATCTTACGCTTGCCGCTGAGACAGCTAAGGTCAGGTATGATATGAGGTCAAATGCTTTGCAGTTTGATACAGGAGATAGTGTTTGGTTTTATTCTCCAACTCGAAAAAAGGGACTATGCCCGAAACTACAGTCAGATTGGATAGGTCCTGTGAAAGTTGTGGAGAGATTCTCAGATCTGGTGTATAAAATTCAGCTTCCTAACACAAAGAAAACTAAAGTGGTACACGTAAATCGTTTGGCTAACTATAATAGTGAACTCTATCAGGAGATTAGAGTCTAACAGGGGGGCAATGTTACAATTTTGGTACACTATGATTATTCCTCAAATTAAAATAAGCTGTTTTGGTCCCCTTAGTGTCATCACTGGTTGTCGCCCAGTTTTAAACGTCCCTGTTTTTC
>NC_060954.1:58334662-58338351 GCF_022045245.1 Lucilia cuprina
AACTAGAACTGAACTAGAACTGAACTAGAACTGAACTAGAACTGAACTAGAACTGAACTAGAACTGAACTAGAACTGAACTAGAACTGAACTGGAACTGAACTAGAATGGAACTAGAACTGAACTAGAACTAAACTAAGACTGAATTAAAAACCTAAGATTTTTCAAAATTAAGAAAAAAATTATTAAAAAAACATAAATATCACAATGGTGAAGGGTATTTGAAATTCGGCTTTGCCAATTTTGTCACTATTACATGTTTTAAATACAATATGTTTTTTGTTTCTTTCGCCACAAATAAAACTTAATTAAGCATTCAATTTAACAACGGTAGTTTTGTAACGAACACATTTAGCTTTAATTTTTTTAAATTTTATTTTCATTTAAAACTTACCACACGATATCCTGGCTAAAAATTTGTAATAGGGGGGAAGTGAGTTTAGTTTTGTATTTTATTGATTTAACTAAATTTTGTTTACAAATTCTATTACAAGTTAAATTCGATTTTTTTTTTATTTTTTTTTTTATATTACTAGCCCCTATTTGTTCAACACTAATTGTTACTAAATAAAACATTATTAATTTAAATCGGAAAAAACTCACCTTTCCAAAGTGATGACGACCAAAGGTGTGATACAGCAGTTCATATTCATGCACCGCCCAAAATAGATCCCAATCAAATGTTGTTATATAATATGCTAATTCTTTGGTACTCAACAATTCCAAATCAATTTCAATGCCTTCCGTAGGACCCTCTTGCTCTGACAAAGGTGTCTACATCAGAGAAAATAATAATAAAAAACACATACACCAATAAAAACACATAAATATTTTATGCAAGAAGCATTAGGAAAATTGTTTTTGACATTTGCAACATTTCGCAAATTCCCCAAAAACACACACATATGTACATACCAATGCATCTAGATGATCCTTAACGGAGACAAAGAGACGTCCATTTAAACTCAAACCAGTGGGTATACTAACATCATTATCCTTGAAAACAGAACGTTCACCATTCGATTTGACTTCTACTAAACATAAATCCTCGGGGCCACGATTCAATTGTAGTTTGTCGGCAGCACAGGCTTTAATTATTTCCGCTGTCGTATGCAATGGAAAACGCAGGGTGCAATATGTGTGGTCAGCACAATACACACGGAATATAACTGTGGAAATAAAAAACGTAAACAGAAAAATACTCTTAATACAAATATACACTAAATAGAACAGCTTATGTTATGTTATATTTAAAAGCCAATAAATGTTTATTTAAAATTGATTTAGTTTTTTTTCTATTTAACTTACTATCATCATCCGGCCTTATAACGGTTTTCGAGGGTGTTAAATTACCACTAAACAAACATATAGGCTGACCATTTGGTGGCAGTTTCCATTTTTGTCCGGCATTCTGATTACGATCATCTTGATAGCGTGCCATTTGTGTGAGTATGTTGTGTATAATACTAGTTTCTTCCTGTAGCTCCGGATCGGCTTCGACTTCGGCCGCTAATTCTTCGATAAAATCACAGACACTGGGCTCATCGAAGGCTGCATGTCGTACAGCCATTACCCATTTTTGCATAAATTGTATAACTCGTTTCTTGAAATTCACTATATATTCCCGATCGTCGGGAGTTTGGGCACCGTCATTGGTGTCACAATGAAAAGTGCAAAGAAGTTAAGGAATCATATTGTAAGTTTTGTCAATATAAGGATTGTACAATGAAACGAGGATTAAATTACTTAGAACTGAACTAGACTAAACTTGAATAAAATTAGAATTAAACTAAAACGAACTAGAACTGAACTAGAAGTGAACTAGAACTAGAACTGAACTAGAACTGAACTAGAACTGAACTAGAACTGAACTAGAACTGAACTAGAACTGAACTAGAACTGAACTAGAACTGAACTAGAACTGAACTAGAACTGAACTAGAACTAGAACTGAACTAGAACTGAACTAGAACTGAACTAGAACTGAACTAGAACTAAACTAGAACAGAACTAGAACTGAACTAGAACTCAACTAGAACTGAACTAGTACTGAACTAGAACTAAACAAAAATTTTAAATGTTTGACAATTTTTCATTAAAGGATTAATAAATAATTGTGAATAAATTACTTCCTTTGAAGTTTCCTTTTATATGTAAATTCCAAAGGTGTAAAGATGCGTAGCCTTTTAGGATCTATTATACTTAGAGATCACTATCACTTACAAATTTCACATATACAATGACATGCATAATAAATTTTGCAAATTAACCTTAACAACTTGATTTCTAATTTGCCAGTCAAATGGCTTACTTGTTCAAAATCATAAAATGAAACCATAGAGTTTTCAAAATTAAACCCATAAAACCATCAACACGTGTTATATCATTATATCATTCCTGCCCCCTCTGAAGTGTGGGAGTATATGTGTTGAAGACATTTCTAAAACAATTTGTCTCAAGCTGAAAACTTGTCTTGGAGATGCAGTGATGCATGTGAAGACCATTAAATTGATTAATACGTTGTGAGTGAGTGTTTTATTAATCATAAATATTTACCGTAATCTAGTACAAGTCTGCAGCAGCAGAAGCAGCAACAGCCACAAAAAAAGGATAATAAAGAGCAGTCAGTTAATAAGTAGAGTAAGCCAAATAAAATGTGCTTAAAAATCTAAAACCTTTGGATCAGATATTTTTTTCTTGCTTGCTTTGCCATCATAAATCTAAAACTCAAGAACACACACACATTTTTCTTTTTTAAAACATCTTCTGCCACTTGATGATTATACTGTTATCATGCTAGACAACATTGCCATTCCCTAGTAGCTTTCTTGACATCAGAACAAACCCGCCCACCCACTAACATTTAAGGATACATGAATATTTATAAGTCTAAAAAAAGTTAAGTTAAGAAAGAATCTTTTACTAGAATTAACAACGTTGTAACTTGCTTGTGTTATTGCCGTAAGGCAATTGTGGTAGCTAAAAAATGGTAAGAGAAAAAAACTTTCATCAAAAGGTGCCTTTACAAGCGAGATTGAGGGCATGCATGTGTATAAGAAACTTTAAACTTATACTACATACTTTCATTTCCCTTTATAGTCTAAGACAGTTATTGATACAACCGCTGGTTGTGCTGCCTCCGAAAAACATTAAGTCATGTTTTACTGTTTGCTTATGGGGTTTAAAGGGGAAGGCTTTTAGTTCCTGTTTTGAATTTTTAATATTTTTTTCTCTAGTTGTCTCCCCAAATGCATACATACATACATGTGTTCTCTCAGTGTATGTAAATAATAAAGGAACTTGTGGATGTTGTGAAAGAACTACGTTGGTATTTTAAAGGATTATTTGAAATTAAAATGTGCTTAGATGTACATTTCTTACTTAAGAAGATTTTTTAGGAAAATAACCTTAATGAGTAGGAAATGTACTATTAAGTGGGGTTAAAATAAGCCTGGAAGATCCACGAAGTACAATTCCAAACTTCGGCAATTACATCTACGCGGACAGTAGTCTTGAACAGCAGGGAAAAATAAATCCGGAGGTCGTAGGTTCTATTTCGAACAAACTAACTTAGTAAGTAAGCAAGTAACTAACTAACTAACTAACTAACTAACTAACTAACTAACTAACTAACTAACTAACTAACTAACTAACTAACTAACTTACTAACTAACTAACTAACTAACTAACT
>NC_060954.1:58338451-58369797 GCF_022045245.1 Lucilia cuprina
CTAGAACTGAACTAGAACTGAACTAGAACTGAACTAGAACTGAACTAGAACTGAACTAGAACTGACCTAGAACTGAACTAGAACTGAACTAGAACTGCACTAGAACTGCACTAGAACTGAACTAGAACTGCACTAGAACTAACTAACTACCTAACTATGTAACTGACTAACTAACTAACTTGCTAAGTTACTAACTTACTAACTTACTAACATACTAACTTACTAACATACTAACTTACTAACTTACTAACTTACTAACTTACTAACTTACTAACTTACTAACTTACTAACTTACTAACTTACTAACTTACTAACGAGAAATGTTTATTTTTCTTAATGACACAATGACTAACGTAATCCGAAAGGAGTACTTTCGAATTTTGTGGACTCAGGAAGTCCCGATGTTAAATGACGTATATATTTTTCACATACATATTTAGATAAGTTTTGGACCATTCGTGGTCCTTAGAGGAGAACTATTTACGATTATGTATGTTTATAAAATTTGTATGAAATTTTCCTCCTCGGGACCATAGCAACAAAAAGAACACCCAAAGTAAGGATGCTTTTCCTAGATGAAAGTGATCCTAAAAATAATTTTAATTTTTAGATTTTTCTGAAAAAGTATCTGGTCTAGTCGAACGAACGCAAACGTTTAAAACTCTTTTGGACTTTAAACGTCCACATTGTAGTGTTCCAACTAGTAACTAATCACGGACTTCATATAAATGACTAACACATTCCACATTCTATAAAAATCTTTCAAATCTGACTTCATAATTCAATCTTCATAATAAGGAACCTTAAAAATTAGTATTATTTTATAAATTAAAATAAATATTTCAGTTTAAGAAAAAGGATATTAATTAGCCAATTCATCCACCAGCTGTACAACTGGCATAAAAACAATATGTGTCAGCAGGAAATCATCTAAGAAAGGATCCACACCGCTGACTTGACTACCCAAACGAGTCTCTAATAAATGTTCCAACATCTTTGAAGGTGTACCCGACATGACAGTGTATCTAAGTGAAGGAACAAAAAAAAAATACAAATTAAACTTAACAGTTTAAACTCTAAAATTTGTTTAAAACTCTTTTTTGCAAAAGTTCACTAAAACTGCATACACGTACAACACGAAACAAAAACATAAGAAGAAAAGTTTCTTCTAACACCTCCCTCCCCCCAAAAAAGAAGCATGATTGTATGTACTTACTTAAATGCCGAATGCTGTCCTCTTTGCTTTGCAACACGTTCTAAAACTAAAACATCTTTACCATGCTCTTGTAATCTTAAAGTATTTGCCTCAACATCACGTAGAATACGATTGAAATGTTCTTTATCCACACGCAACAGATGGCAATTGTTTTCTTTCAAAACTATGGTAGCAGCTCTGGAAAAGAAGGATGAAATAAAACAAACAAAAAAAAGAAAATATTTAAAATATTTGTTTTGTTTAAGGAAGGAAAAAGAAAAATGCTAAAGGATTAAATAGAGTTAAATATAAATTATAATTTAAATCCTTTTTTATGCTAAAAAAATTCAAATGCAATAGTTTTAACTTTTTTTTAATTTAATTGTTTTTGTAATTATTTAGTGGGAGTTATAGTAATTACACACCATTAAGTTTAGTCGCATTTTAAATGTTTTCAATTAAAAATTTAATTTTATTTTGTATATTTATTTATATTTATATACATTTGTATTTGTTTGTTTGTTTGTTTGTTTTAAGGGCTTTGAGGAAAAATACCCCTTTTCCCCCTTTGACAATAACTTCTGCCAGCCAATGCATTTTGTTAATTGAAATTTAATCCTTGTTTGCATTTACCTCCATTCAAACATCCATGTTAATGTACAGTTTAGTGTTTTTTTTTGTGGACCTGTGTGCCATTTACATTCATTTTCCAAACTAATCCTGTTGTAAAACCCATGCATTCATTGCAAATTGGTTCGTATGTCTATTTACATTTGGAAGCATACTGGTGCGAAATCCTGCAGTTTTAATGGATGAGAATCTTTGAAACGGTTTAAGACATATATCACCCTATCTGATCTTCTTACTATTTATACCACTTATGTATATCCCACCGAAAATGGAATACAACTCCTATGTACCTATGGGCCGGAGTTTCGAAGTCTATTGTGAAGCTACTCGACCGCGTACAAGAGAGGACGATAGTAGGGAATCTCGTTTGAATCACTAGAGCACCGTCGCAACGTGGGATGTATTTTACTGTTCTTTCGATTCTATAACGGAAAGTATTCCTCTGAAATTAGGTAACTCGTTCCGTTATAAAGAGAAAGGAGTTGCTTTGCTTGTTTCAATAGATGGGAATCTTTGACATACTTCACTCCATCTGATTTTCTTACTATTTACACCACTTATATATCCGACCGAAAATGGAATACAACTCCCATGTACCTATAGGCCAGAGCTTCGAAATCAATTTTAAAGCTACTCGATCGCGTACAAGAGCGTACAGCGAAGATACTTATCGGTGACAACTCTTTTGATTCACTGGAGCACCGTCGCAACGTGGGGTGTATTTCACTGTTCTATTGACAATATAATGGAATGTATACCTCTGAAATTAGGGAACTCTTTCCGTTATGGAGAGAATGGGTTTGTTGTGGTTGTTTCAATGGAGGGTAATCTTTGAAACAGCTTACGACATACTTCACCTCATCTGATTTTCTTTCTCTTTACACCACTTATATCCGATCTAAAATGGAATACAACTCCCATGTACCTATTGACCGAAGCTTCGAGGTCTATTTTAAAGCTACTCAAGGGCGTACAAGAGAAAGCGAAAGTGACAGTAGGGAATCCAACTCAATTGATTCACTGAAGCACCGTCGCAACGTATTTCACTGTTCTATCGATTCTATAATGAAAAGCAATCCTCTAAATTTAGAGAACTCGTTTCCGATACTCGTACATTTTTACGCAACACACGACTGTCATCAAGAACACACACATGACCAGTAGACTGCACAACACATAACAGGGCAAATTTTTCTTTAGCCGGACTGTTCGTATTTGGAACAAACTTCCTACAGAAATATTTCCCGTCACTTTTGATGTAAAAAGTTTTAAGTCAAAAGTCCACAAAACAATATGCCCTCTATCATCCCTCCCACAACATATTTTCCTAGTTACAGCACAATATACTTCGTTAGTAGGGGTCATCCTCTGAGTGCTGGTCCAAGACAAACATTTTTTTTGCTTTGATATATCTTAATCTAACGATCAAGTTTTGACTCTTCTATTTGGTTCCGTTTTCCTTCTCAGACAGACGGTCATCAGCAACAGTTCGATTGTAGTAGTAGTACTTTAGGGACAACAGTCCCATGATCTGCAAGGTATATCTCACACTCCCTCTTTCTCTCTATTCACATATGTTTATTGAATTTTTTGGCTTTGGGATTTTGTTGTTTTGCATGTGGGTCCATACATAATATTTACATTTTCCTACTACTAATTCCACATAAATGGCCTTTGATACAGTCAAATGGAATTTGTAATCAATAGATTACTAGATTCAACTAGAACTTATTTAAAGTTCTGTTATGTACAAATATATCTGAACATAATGGTTGTTTTACAATTACCTCTAAGTTTTAATACAATAAAGAAACTGTCGGACTTCTAAAGACTTCAATATATAGTTATGGATAGAATGGGGTTGTTGCGGTAGTTAACAACTCGCAAACTGTCTCTTTGTCAAATCCGCAGTATTACATCCATGCTCTAGTAGTGAGTTATCTTAAGAGTCTAGAACCAGACACAATGACCTTTGGCCTTTAATAAAGCCCAATTTTACTTAAGTAACGTTTTTTTTTTTTTATTAAAAACGAATACATTACAACTAGGGTTCTATAAATCGACTTCCAAGTAATCAAACAATCGACTTTTTGTCGAAAAAAAGTCGAATAATCGAAGTCGACTACTTTGTTCCAAAAAAAGTCAATAACTCGTCTATCGTCTATGAAAAAAGTCGAAAGGTCGACTTTGGAATTAAAAATCGATAAGTCAAAAAAGTCGAAAAACGTCAAAAGTCGAAAAAAGTCGGAAAAATTCGAAAATAATAGAATAAAGTCAAAAATAGCCGAAAATTTTAAACAATTGGAAAAAGAAGTCAAAAACTCTAAAATAGTCGGAAAAACTCGAGTAGAAAACAATCGATTTTTTTTGTCGAAAAAAGTCGAATTCGACTACTTTATTTCCAAAATGTCCAAATAACTCGACTATCGTCTGTGAAAAAAGTCGAAAGGTCGACTTTGGAAATAAAAGTCGATAACTCAAAAAAGTCGTGAAGAGTCGAAAAACGTCAAAAGTCGAAAATAATAGAATAAAGTCAAAAATAGCCAAAAATAGCCAAAAATTTTAAACAAGTGGAAAAGGAAGTCAAAAACTCTAAAATAGTTGGAAAAACTCGAGTCGAAAAAAAGTCGAAAAGTCAAAAGAAGTCGGAAAAAGTCCAAAAGTCATAAAGTCAGAAAATGCCGAAAAGTCGACTATTTATAAAATACTCAAAGTTGAAAAGTCGACTTTTAATTAAATGAAAAAAGTTGAATATTCGAAAAATCAACTTTTCATAAAATGCAAAAAGTCGAAAAGTCGACTTTTTGTTTTAACTATAGAACCCTAATTACAACGAAAATAACCATAACTTTGCCTAGATATTTAATTATAATTAAATTCAAAAATTTTCCAAATATATTGCAATATATACAGAAAAACCATTTACCCACTTTAATCTATAAACAATTTACTTAATTTACAAACGAAAACGTGCTTTATTTTACTTTTTTTTGGTAGTGAATATTTTTAAAATATTTTTTTTGTTCGAATATTTTATTTTGACAGCTGAAGCTGTTAAATAATAATTAAATTGTTAAAATTCCATAAAAGTAAAACATAAAATAAATACGAAGAAAAACAATACCATTAATACACTTTCTTCCAAGTTCCCCCAATGCATTTAAACGAAAAGAAAAAAACGGAAAAAATAATAAAAAAAAAAAATTAAACATGAAACTCACCTGGGTGCGTCGTTAATCAAAGCCAGTTTACCAAAGTCATCACCACTCTTAAGGGTGGCCACAGTGCCTTTGCCATGTATTACAACATCCACGGAACCTTTCAGTATTATATACCAAGAACGTCCCTCATCACCTTGACTGAATACTGTTGAGGGGTTTTAAAGCAAAGACAGTCGTCCAATAGCATTTCGTTACGAATTTATTTATTTATATTTTTTCCATAAAACAATTTAAAAAGAAAAGAAAAAAGAATAAAAGTTACAATTGCGTTTAAAGAAGGTATTGAAAAGAATTTCAATCAACATTTTTTTATAATCATTGCCGTTTTAACTACATTGTGACCTTTCCCCCTCCACCTCTCTCTCTCTAGGTCAACCTCAGCCAGACATTTACATTTTATTTCTATAGAGTTTAACAAGTTTTGCATTGTTTTCTTGCGGTTTTGTTTGTTGGCGGGAATATTTGTTTATAAATTTTTTTACTGCTTACCTTTCTACTAACTATGTATGTAGTTACTTCTGAATTTTTCTTTTTTTTGCTATTTCTTCCAACAATGACAAAGTTTAATTCTATTAAACTTTAATAAACATTATTTTTTAAGGTATTTAATTAACTATAAAACAAACTTTTTCCCTTTCTCTCTCTCTCTCTCCCTCTCTGTCTCTCTAAGGGAAAAAGAAAATAAACTTCGCGAAAGTTTGTAGTTTCATTTGTTCTTTGAGCTTTTCTTTTCTATAATTGGAGTTGTATTCATTAATGAATTCATGCGGAAATGTGGCTGCTTATCTTTTAAGTTTTATAAATGAGTGTGGTTGAGCGGGTATTTTTAGGATTTTATTGAATTTGTCTTAATTACAACTACAGTGGGCAAAAGTGTGAGAGTAAATATGTTTTCACCAATCTTAGTTTTGTGATCTTACTTGAATACAAATGAACGTTTTGTTATTTAAAATCCCACTGTTTTTTTTATATATAAAAGCTTTTTTTTAAAAAAGCCTTTTTATAAAAGCTCTTTATATAAGCATTTTTATAAAAGCTCTTTATATAAGCTTTTTTATAAAAGCTCTTTATTTAAGCTTTTTTATAAAAGCTCTTTATAGAAGCTTTTTCTATAAACGCTCTTTATAACAGCTTTTTATAAAAGCTCTTTATAGAAGCTTTTTATAAAGAAAATTAACAAAAGCTCTTTACGTAATCTTTACATACAAAAGTGTTTTAAGAACAGTTTTTGTATAAAATCATAAAAGAATTTTTTAAGCTTTTTATGCAAAAGCTTATTATATAAAAAGTTTTTGTGCAAAAGCTTTTACCAAACTTTTCATTAAAAAGCTTTTTTCAAGCTTTTTATTGAAAAGCTTTTTTCAAGCTTTCTATTGAAAAGCTTTTTCAAGCTTTTTATGCAAAAGTTTTTTTTAAGCTTTTTGTGCAAAAGCTTATTATATAAAAACTTTATATATAAAGCTTTTAATATAAACCTTATCATGTAACAGCTTTACTTAAAAGAAGGGTTTGAGACAAGAGCTTTTTTCACAACAAATTTATCTCATCGCTTTTATTGTATTCCTTGAAATTTTCACACAAAAGCTTTATCTCATCACTTTTATTATTTTCCTTGAAATTAACAAACCACAGTAAAGTTGTATCTGATAAAGCTTTTTTTTACAAATCTCTTAAATCTCTTAATGAAATTGTCTTCTTGGACTGTATTATTTTAAGCTTTTTAATGTTTTTTGGACTTCTGTTTTTTATATGAAAATATGAAAAGTAAAACTTTTTGTGCTAAAATTGTTAATAGAAATGAATTTGAACTAAAAGCTGCTTTGTCTTGAAAATGTTAAAAAAAAACTTTCTCTCACAACAGCTTTAAATGATAACATATAAATGTACTTATTCCAAATTGTTCGTAATAAATCACAGTAAAAGCTTATCTAATAAAGCTTTTTTAAAAGTTTTTATTTTTAAATTCTTTTAACTAAGTTAATTCATTAAAAACTCTTGTTATAACAAGAAAATTTTAATATTTTGTAAAAAGCTATTTTTTTATGTGGAGAAATATTTACATCATTCCAACTTCTGTGATTATTACAATAGTCGCCCTAATTGTACTTCATTAACAGATTTTAATTATTGCTTTTTCTATGTAAATTCCTCAACCACAAAATACTTTCCGACATTCTATTTCCCCGCATACTTCCAAAACAATTTGAAAAAAAAAACATTAGACAAATAACAAAAAAATTGATGAAAAAAAACTACTTACAGATGGTACCAGCTTGTGCATGAGATTCAAAAACAATAATCGATGATAATTCACGTTTAATACTTGTTGATAAATGCGATAATGCTGCAATATGTAAAAGTTCCTCAAATACCAATTCTAATTCTTCGGGTGTGCGTTCATGTGAGCTATTAGAAGAGAAAGTAGAAAAAAAGTAGAAATATTTAATGGAAATGCAAATCCATAGAAATAAATGAAAAAAAATATATGATTTCTCTATAATTTTGTTTAGAATTTTAAGACTTAAATTTCTTTTCTACTTTTTATGATTTTTCATAAACTTTAAAATAATTCCATTCCTTCCGTCTTCAGACTGACGTTGGGAACAAAAGTTTGTTTCTTTCGTTTCTATTCAAATATTTTATGATTGTTTCTGTTACGGTTTGTTTTTTACTTGTTTAAGATGATTTTAATATTTGCACTTAAGAGTTTCATAAAATATGCATTTTAATATTTTATTATTTTTTATATTTTACTTTTATTAAACAAAGCTGTATATTTTTGTAGAAGAACACTTAAACATACAGATTTGTTTTAAATCTAATACTTTTTTTACTTACGGTTTTCGTAAAATCATACGTAACGTAGCGTCAGGTCCTCGCTGTAGCAGACTACTTAAAGCTTCACGTACATGTTCATTACTAGCATTTAGATCGTCTGTGGAGGGGTGACCGCCCGCGGTACCTTCTTCATCAACACGAAATCGATATAGAAAACATTTATCCTTAAAGGGTTGTTCTTTGTTAACTAAAGGAACACATGAAATGAAATAAAATGATTTCATTGAAAAAGGATTTTTATTTTAGCAAAAGTATGCAGAAAATAATGTAAGAAATTGCCCGGAAATAAAAATAAAAGAAGTCGTAAAAACTAAAGCTCACAAATTGTTAAATTTAATGATGGAAATAAATACTTTAATGAAGGAAATAAATACTTTAATGTACAAAGGAATATAAAAGGGAAGATAATAAAAGAAATCCAAATGTAATTGTCCTTAAAAGATCCACCAAACAGTTGAAGGCAATTGATGTGTAACTAATTAACTAACTAACCAACTAACTAACTAACTAACTAACTAACTAACTAACTAACTAACTAACTAACTAACTAACTAACTAACTAACTAACTAACTAACTAACTAACTAACTAACTAACTAACTAACTAACTAACTAACTAACTAACTAACTAACTAACTAACTAACTAACTAACTAACTAACTACCTACCTACCTACCTACCTACCTACCTACCTAACTAACTAACTAACTAACTAACTAACTAACTAACTAACTAACTAACTAACTAACAAACTAACAAACTAACTAACTAACTAACTAACTAACTAACTAACTAACTAACTAACTAACTAACTAACTAACTAATAAACTAACTAACTAACTAACCAACTAACTAACTAACTAACTAACTAACTAACTACCTAACTTACTTACTTACTTACTTACTTACTTACTAACTAACTAACTAACTAACTAACTAACTAACTAACTAACTAACTAACTAACTAACTAACTAACTAACTAACTAACTAACTAACTAACTAACTAACTAACTAACTAACTAACTAACTAACTAACTAACTAACTAACTAACTAACTAACTAACTAACAAATAAACTAACTAACTAACTAACTAACTAACTAAAAAAAGGATTTTTTACTAATAATTCAATTTTGTACTAAAAATTCGAAAAAAAATATTGGAAAAATAATTGTCAATTTGGAATTTGTACTAAAAATTAGTTTTTTTTATTAAAAATTAAGAAATTGGTGAAAAAATTTCGAATTTTTCACTAAAATAAGATCTTGTGCTAAAAATTAAAAAAAAGGATTTTTTACTAATAATTCAATTTTGTACTAAAAATTCGAAAAAAAAAATGTTGGAAAAAATAATTGTCAAGTTGAAATTTGTACTAAAAATTAGTTTTTTTTTTAATTAAAAATTAAAAAATTGATGAAAAAATTTCGGATTTTTCACAAAAATAAGATCTTGTACTAAAAATTTGATGTTGTACTAAAAATTGATGTTGTAATAAAAATTTAATTAAAATAAATAATAAATTTTGATTAAAAATTACTTTGCACTACAAAAAAAATTTTACTTAAATTATATTTTTCATTGAAAAATATATATATTTTTTTTCACATTGTGTGCAGACTTTAGACTAATCTATAGTCAAGTCTATAGGTGAATATAAAGTCAAGACTATAAATAATCTACAGCTAGAAAGTAATCTATATAGTTAGACTATAAACTAATATATAGACCAGTTCATAGTTTATAAACTGTATACTAAACTAGAGTCTATACTATAATCTTCTCTTTAAACTACGGCATGGACTAATCTTTAGTCAACACTAAAGACTAATCTAAAATCCAGACTACAAACTTCTTTTTAATTATAAAGTAGCATTTAAGCCAAAACACAGATTAATTTAAAGTTCAGACTATTTTTGGAGCAGTTTTAGATTAACATGAAGTTCAGTCTAAATATCACTATATAGTTCAAACTGGATACGAATCTATAGTTCAGACAAGAGACTAATCTATAGTCTAAACTTTTGACACTAACCTCTACTACAGATATATAGGAATAATAATTCAACAACTTGTTTAATTTAAATAAAAATCCCTAATTATTTCAATAAAATTCTTAATAAAACACTCCTTTTCATCATTTTCTATAAAAAAGTACTTTTTTACTATTTTACTCATCACTGATTGCATCTTTTTTATTGTTTTTTTTTTTTGTCCTCTTAACATACTTTTAACATTAATCTAATAACAAAAACAATGCTTTTGTTACTTCTGCCAATAACAACAACAATCAATAACTTCTATTTTTCGTCATTCTCCCAAAATACAACAAAAACAATTACTCTTCCTTTTACTTATTTGCATTCTGCTTTAGTTTTCTATAAATTTCTAAAGTGTTCGGTTGTCTTCTAAAGAGTCGTCGTATTAAAATAATTGTCGGTTGTTAATTAATCGTTTATATTAAGATTTTATTGCATTAAATTTGTTATTAAATATTAGTTAATAGTTTTTCAAAAAAATATCAAAGAAAAGTATTAAATTTAATGTGAAAAAAGTGTTTGAAAGTTGCGAAAAAAAGTTAATGCAATATATGCCGTGGCGTGCCGGTCGGTGATTTTGTTTTAGGTGGGCCATTCGTTTAAATGACAACAACAAAATAATGCGTGTGTTTTCTGGATAAAGAGAGGGGAAGTGCGAGAGTGCAATAAGTAAAGTTGTTGGTATAAACAAAATGAAAAAAGTGCAAATCTTTTAGTTTGTAAAGAGGGGTGTGGGGTAAATATAGAAATGGTGTATTAGTAATTGATGTTGTTGTTGTTGTTATGAAAAGAAAAGTAGTAGTGTGTGTGTTTTTTCCATGTAAATAAAAAAGTTAAATGTAAATAATAAGAGCAATCATGTTGGTAAAAAAGTGTGTTAAAATAAAAGAAAAATGCGGGAAAATATAAAGAAGAAAACTGTTGTTTTTGCAAAAGAATGAGGAAAACATCTATACATATTTGGATTATAAATGAAAGGTAAGCCAATTTAAGTAATTTTAATTATTTTTTTTTAGTTTATTTGTTTTTTTTTCATATTTCTGATAATTTAATTTACAACTAATGGTGGTTATTTTGAAATAGTTTTCTTGAGTTTAAAGAAGTCCTGGATTATAGACTAGACTATAGACTTGACTATAGATGTCCATAGTCTAGTCTATACTAGTCTAGTCCATAGTCTTGTCTATAGTCTAGTCTATAGTCTTGTCTATAGTCTATAGTCTAGTCTATAGTCTAGTCTATAGTCTAGTCTATAGTCTAGTCTATAATCTAGTCTATAGTCTAGTCTATAGTCTAGTCTATAGTCTAGTCTATAGTCTAGTCTATAGTCTAGTCTATAGTCTAGTCTATAGTCTAGTCTATAGTCTGGTCTATAGTTTAGTCTAGTCTATAGTCTAGTCTACAGTCTGGTCTATAGCCTAGTCTAGTCTAGTCTATAATCTAGTTTATAGTCTAGTCTATAGTCTAGTCTATAGTCTAATCTATAGTCTAGTCTATAGTCTAGTCAATAGTTTAGTCTATAGTCTAGTTTATAGTCTAGTCTATAGTCTAGTTTATAGTCTATAGTCTAGTCTATAGTTTAGTCTATAGTCTAGTCTATAGTCTGGTCTATAGTTTAGTCTATAATCTAATCTATAGTCCGGTCTAAGGACTGGTCTATAGTTTAGTCTCTACGAGAGTCTGTAGTCAGTATATGGTCTAGCAAAAATTAGTTAATTTATAAGTTAGAAATATTTTTAAATTTTCATTTTCCATGCCTGCTCTGTTTGTCCTACATACTTACGTAAATACCTAACAGTAAAAGTATGTACATATGTGTAATATAATTTAAGAGAAAAAATTTTTCATTTACCATGTGATAATATTCCTTCCTCCAGTAAAGCTTGCCACATGCCAGCCGCTTGGGCTCTTGTATGAACAATGGGCGATAAATTCACCAACCAATCTACTAGTTCAGTACCAGGAGCACACTTACGTATAAGTTTGCCAGAAACCTAAATACGAAAAAAAGTATAAAGATATAAACAATATAATGAACAACATTTTGTGGCAAAAAGAGAGAGATAGAGAGACAGAAAAAACATCATAAAAAATAACAATATTATTCAAATTGTTAAAATTAATCACACTTTTGTTGCTACTGCCAAGTGTTGGCTCTTACTTTTTATTCCTCTAAAGTGTTTTAGAAACACACTTACTTATATTTTTTGCTAACATTCGTTTTGGAAATAAAAGAATAATGTATTCAAAATACACAAATGTTTTTTTTAATTAAAAGCTTCTTAAATGTTAACAGCTGTCTTTAATTTAACCATATCAAACCATTTACATACATTTATACATAAGTATTCACTTTCACAAACTTTTACATATACAAATGTATGTAATTTATGTTACCACCAACTCCCCTAAGCAGACCGACTGTGGTAAGGATTAAAAATAATAAGGTTGGGGGGTTTTATTTGTTTGTTATAAACCTTAAGATCATTTTATATTAAATGAATCTTTAATAGGCGTTCTATTTACTATATAGAATAGTTTGATTCGTTATTGAGACGACCTTGATGATAAAAATAGCTTCAATCAAGATATCTTTTCGGTACTAAGATCTTTAAAGATCTGACGCGCCTTAAATTTTATAATTTGATTTGATAAGAAACCTAAGTGAATATTTCTCAAGCCCTCAAGAGACGTTATTTTCAGTGAAAGCTGGTCTATATATTCTCTAGATTTTTTAAATATTCTGCAAGTGGCAAAAGTACTCTTTTTTGACCTTTCGTCAAACTCCTAAGATCCATTCAGCATGGATTTCGTAAATATTATGTCTTTATTAATTTCGTTTGGACGGAAATTGTCCCTTTGTTCTAGTTCAGTTCTAGTTGAGTTCTAGTTCAGTTCTAGTTGAGTTCTAGTTCAGTTCTAGTTGAGTTCTAGTTCAGTTCTAGTTGAATTCTAGTTAAGTTCTAGTTAAGTTCTAGTTCAGTTCTAGTTTAGTTCTAGTTCAGTTCTAGTTCAGTTCTAGTTCAGTTCTAGTTCAGTTCTAGTTCAGTTCTAGTTCAGTTCTAGTTCAGTTCTAGTTCAGTTCTAGTTCAGTTCTAGTTCAGTTCTAGTTCAGTTCTAGTTCAGTTCTAGTTCTAGTTCAGTTCTAGTTCAGTTCTAGTTCAGTTCTAGTTCAGTTCCACTTTGAACTTCAGGGCAGTATTTTTGAAGCATACTTTTGTCTTCATTATTAGTGTTTAATTGTGATATTATATTACCACACTTTAAACCAATTATATAACCATTAAATATTATTATTGGAGTGTTTTTTTATTCATCAAAAACACTTATTGTCATTCTGTTTACACTTCTCTCTACAAAGGAATGTATATAGTAAGGTCGCTGTTACTTACTTTTCTATCCTTTAAACAACTTGAGCTGTCAGCAACCAATAATGTTCGTAAAGCCCATCCCATACGATTCATAGCAGGACTAGGAGACTGTAGAAAGAAAGAAAATTTAAACGAATGTAAAGTAAACAATTAGAATTACTTAATTAAAAATTATATTTTCATAATTATGTTGAATTATGACAGCAACTTAAAATGAATAGCAGAGTGTAAAGAGGCTAAAGATTGTTAAGGTAAGGGGTAAAAAAAGAACGGGTCAAACATTGGTTACTTGTAGAGAAAAGTAAAGGAATTGTTAACTAAGAATTATCTTCTGTTGGCACTCAGATTATTTATTTAAATAAAGGATTGAACTAAGAAATAGTAAAGTTGTTTTACATTTTACAAATAATAAAATTTTTGTAATATTAAAATTATTTTTTTTTTTAGAAAACACTGACTTTCCATATATTTTAGTTATGAAAAGAAAACAAATATTTATGAAACTAGTTCTGAAAACAATAAACTTTTTCTAAACTAGTTCCTTAACAAATACACAACAATGTATCTTTTTATAACTTACAATTTTGTCTATAATGTCAACATTATTTCTTTGCCGGACACCAAAAAAAGTATTAAACAAAGCACACTAAATTATATAAACTATTGTTTTAATTACATACAAGTGACACCTTATTTTATGACTGTCTGGCCCAAAACAACTCATTTAACTTGACCACAATAATAAATAGAAAGACAAACCGCCACAAACGTGTTGTCAGCAGCATTTTTTTTCCTAAACAGTTTTAAGGCAAAAAAGTACAGCAAAAAGTTGACAGACAAAAAACCATAATAAATGTCATTTCAACTTTACCAGACAACAATAAAAAAGGCCAAATAAAATGAAACATGCAGATAAATATATTTAAAAAACAACAAAAATAAAATATTTATATTTTTACCTCTGTTATTGGTAGCGCCGGATTTGGATGATCAGGACTTAATGGTCGTTTTGTGGGTGATGAATTTGTTTGTTGTTGTTGTTGAACAGCAGGACCGAAACCTTGGTGGAAGAAAAAATATGAAATAATAAATGTTTATGTAAAAAAATTTATTTAAAAAAGGATTTAATTGTATATAAATGTACAAATATGAAGCACATGTAAAACATGCAAAATTACATACTATTACACTTGTATGCCAATATACTATACAATGTTAAATACATAAATAAACAATAACTGAACTAAAACTGAACTAGAACAGAACTTGAACAGAACTAGTACTGAACTAGAACTGAACTAGAACTGAACTAGAACTGAACTAGAACTGAACTAGAACTGAACTAGAACTGAACTAGAACTGAACTAGAACTGAACTAGAACTGAACTAGAACTGAACTAGAACTGAACTAGAACTGAACTAGAACTGAACTAGAACTGAACTAGAACTGAACTAGAACTGAACTAGAACTGAACTAGAACTGAACTAGAACTTAACTAGAACTGAACTAGAACTAGAACTAGAACTGAACTAGAACTGAACTAGAACTGAACTAGTACTGAACTAGAACAAAACTAGAACTAACTAAAACTACGATTATAAATGTTTCTTCAATACTTTAAATTTTTTGCAATTAAACGTTAAAATTATATTTTCCATTTCTACATTAATTTATGTTGATACCGTATTATATAGTTTTTGCGTAATTTAATTATTAATAATGATAAATTGAAATTGGATTTATTATTCAATTATTTATTTCTGTAGTTATTTATACTCTACGCTTATAGGAATAACGCGTAAATATTTTCTGCACTATTTCAAATACAAATAGCTTTAATGTTTGGCTATTAGTAATGTTTTTATAAAATTTAATTAAATTAAATTCTAAAATAAGTAAATTTTTTATTTGCTTAGCTGTATTTGTAATTATTTCTTAATAAACCACAAAGTTTAATTAATTAATCTACTAAATGTCACTTTCGCGCTGCTTAAAGTTTTTCAAACATTAAATCTTGCAATTGTTTATTTTAAGGTATTTAAATGGAAATAATATTTTGTATTGTAACGGTGAGGAGGGGTATGTATGTATGTGTTTTATTCCTAATGATTAGTTTGTTTTCAAAATTAATTCATTTTCAATTCAAGGTCAAGATTAGTTTGGTTTTGTTTTTAAATTCGACTGCGGTTTTTATGAGTTTGTTGGTTTTATTTGTTTGGGTTTCAAGAGATAAAGGTTCATTTACATTTTACATTGAAATTGGGGGTTGCGGCAGCTAAATAAACTACAGCAAACGTCAAACAAATAAGTAAATATAGTATAGTACTGATAATAATGTAAGAAAAAACATTTGTAAAGTTTGAAAAAAATAAACTTTTGTTTAGAATTAATAGAATTAGCAAAACTTTGGGGCAAAAAGAAAACAGAGGAATAATAAACATTTTACAGATTACACAAGTTCAAAATGAAATGAACGAAAGAAATAAAATTTTCGGTTCAATTAACGAAAAATTTATTTTGATTGAGATTGATTTCACTCCACCGTGGACTATAATTGACTATATTGAATATCCTATGTAACAACACATAGAATATTCCATGTTCTAGTTCATGTCGACTTCTATTTTAGTTCAAAACGAATTTAGATCTAGTTCAGTTCTAGATCAGTTCTAGTTCAGTTCTGGTTCAGTTCTTGTTCAGTTCTTGTTCAATTTAGTTCAGTTCAATTTAGTTCAGTTCAGTACTAGTTCTGGTTCAGTTCTAGTTCTGGTTCAGTTCTAGATCAGTTCTAGTTCAGTTCTAGTTCAGTTCTAGTTCAGTTCTAGTTCAGTTCTAATTCAGTTCTAGTTCAGTTCTAGTTCAGTTCTAGTTCAGTTCTAGTTCAGTTCTAGTTCAGTTCTAGTTCAGTTCTAGTTCAGTTCTAGTTCAGTTCTAGTTCAGTTCTAGTTCAATTTAGTTCAGTTCTAGTTCTGGTTCAGTTCTAGTTCTGGTTCAGTTCTAGTTCTGGTTCAGTTCTAGTTCAGTTTTAGTTCAGTTCTAGTTCAGTTCTAGTTCAGTTCTAGTTTAGTTCTAGTTCAGTTCTAGTTCAGTTCTAGTTCAGTTCTAGTTCAGTTCTAGTTCAGTTCTAGTTCAGTTCTAGTTCAGTTCTAGTTCAGTTCTAGTTCAGTTCTAGTTCAGTTCTAGTTCAGTTCTAGTTCAGTTCTAGTTCAGTTCTAGTTCAGTTCTAGTTCAGTTCTAGTTCAGTTCTAGTTCAGTTCTAGTTCAGTTCTAGTTCAGTTCTAGTTCAGTTCTAGTTCAGTTCTAGTTCAGTTCTAGTTCAGTTCTAGTTCAGTTCTTGTTTAGTTCTTGTTTAGTTCTAGTTCAGTTCTAGTTCTCTATAAATACTATTACAATTTCAAACATACACATAGATCATACATAATTGGAAAAGGGCGGCATGTTCTAACAAGCATTTCTAATCTAAATTATATATCATTTAAGAAAAAACTTTTAATTGCTTAAAGTGGAAAAAATCTAAAAAATAAACTAAATTTCAGTTTTAACTAACGTATAATTTTTGTATATTTTTTTTTTTTTTTTTGTAAAAATTACTTACCATTTTTCAATTTACAACTGGTGATAATATCATTCATTAATTCCTTGTTTTTCTACAGAAAAAAATATAAACAAGAAATAAACAAATACATTAGTTAATTTTAAAAACAAAAAACAGAAACTAATTAAAATTGCTTCAAGACACGCCAACTAAAACAAAATAATTTGTTAAATAAATAAACTTTTGAAGTAACAACTTCTAAAGAAAATTGCAAAAAAGTAAAGAAAATAAGTAAACTAAGAAGTGAAATGAAAAAATAAAACTTCATACATGATCTCCTGGTTCGAAACATGAGATGGGGCGTATGAGTCTTCTTCTATGTCTGCTATTAAAGTCTGTTTGTTGTTGTTGCTGTTGCTGCTGTGGAGGTTTCTGAATGTAGCCATTACCGCGACCACAACAAACATCTAAAGCAACTTGATTACCGTTATTACGATTATATGGCGGCAAATGGTTGTTATTTTTAGTTAAACCGGAAGTATTGGTTACAGTTTGAATTTCATATGTTTGATTATCATTAATATTTTTATTATTTTCATTATTATTTTTAATATTTGTATTAATAATATTATTTGTATTTTTATTATTATTATTATTAGTTTTTGTACTTGAATGGCCACCACCACCACCATTTGAGGCTGCCAATACTACACTGTCAATATACATGTTGTTTATGTTGTTGTTATTGTCGCTATTATTATAATTATTAGTTTTACTATGATAATGAGTGAGGGTGGAATAGGTTTTGGGAGGTATATGACTAATTTTTGTCATTAACGTCAGATCATCTTGTGAATGACGTCGTGTTTGATATTTCAATAGAACACAAACATCATCGTAGGGCGAAGCCACTATGTGTTGGGACCAACGTTTCTGTGCGTTATTGGAATTTTTATTTCTTATGCAGGAGTTGCTTGTGGCCATGGCGTTATTTCGGTATTGTTTCTTATTTACTTTTATATTGAAATGTTTTCACGCTTATGATTAATACGTTTATTGCACCATTTCTTGTTTTTTTTGGGGTTTTGTTGTTATTTATTTTGGGTTTTCGTTTTTTTTTTTGCACTGCACGTTTGTATTTAATTTATTTATTTTCACTTGTTTTTATTTATATTTATTTTTTTATTAAATATTCGCACTCCCTCTCCATTTGCAAGACACAAAACTGAAAAAAACCTCTTCGTATAACAGCTGTTTCCACGCTACTACCGCTTTTTTGTATTGCAAAGAATTGAACGAGTGTCGGACTGCCTGCTCTTCACACAAAAAAAAAACAAAACATTGTATCTGCGCTACAGTCGCTGAAATTAATTTAGGGGCATAACAACTGAAAATGATTTCACTTTTAAGAACTTTGTCGACTAGAGAATGAAATGGGACTTAGGAAAAGTTTGTTCTTGTTATTACTTGGAGTTAGTTTAAACATGTGTTATAATGCGATGCGAAAATAATGAGTGACTCTCTATAAATCAGAGGAGGTTGAGATTATAAAAATCAAGAAACTGGAGTAAATTTAGATGTAATAACGTCATAACGGGACAACGTAATAACGTGATAACGTACTAACTAACTAACTAACTGACTAACTAACTAACTAACTAACTAACTAACTAACTAACTAACTAACTAACTAACTAACTAACTAACTAACTAACTCACTAACTTCTTAGTGAGAAATCTGTTTCCTGAACGTAATTCATAATAATCCTCCAAACAGTGTTATTCAGGAATGTTATTTCCGGAATAACATCACTTCCAAGATACTTGGATCTAACTTCGAGGCAGTGGCAAAAAAGTGCTCCAGAGTTTCACTGTCCTCTCCACATGCTCGAGCTCCCTTTCGTTTAAAGCTATTACATTCGATCTTTCGTTACCGACTACTCCCGAGTGGGCTGGTACCCAGCGCTGTGGGCGCCATATTTATTTTAATCCAATTTACGCATTCCGTTATTGCTTGTACTTCTGCCAGGAAGCTGGTGTTATGATTTGGTAAACGGTGGTATATTTTGGCTTCTCGATTTTCATTATAGAAAACCAGCCCCACTTTATCCCCCCATTTAGAGCCATTTGTGTAACAACGGATTCCCACCGGTACTTGCTATAATGTTCCGCTTGACTTTCCGACATATTCTGTGTCTGCTATACGATCAGGCACGACCGATGATTGTGCATAACCTTCTAATGTGTGCAGTATACATTGATAACGTGTCCTATAACCGCTTTTTGTCAGTTCGCCTAAAGTAAAGAGCCGTTCGGCTGTCAGCGCAGCCTCATATCTTAAATATAGTTCAATGGGTGAAATATCTAGCAACGTTTTCAGAGCCTTGGTTGAAGTAGTATACGTGGCACCACTTTTACCCAAGCAGCATGTACGCTGAACTCCCTGTAGTTGTTTGATATTGCACTTTTTGTCTAAAGCAGTCCACCAGATAATTGAAGCATAAGCTAGAATTGGTCTAATTACACTTTTATAAAGCCAAATTGTCATATTAGGACTAAGACTCCATTTCATGTCTATAGTTTTCCTACATATCGCCCAGCACCGATGTGCCTTGTTGATCCTATTCTCTATGTGGTGCCTCCATTTTAATTTTCGGTCGAGGATTACCTATGTACTTAACTTTGTCTGTCACTGGTATCTTCTTTCCTAGGTTGCCGTGTTAACGTTGAGGAATCTCGGTTGAGCCCAGTTTAAGGCCTCAAATTTTTAGTTAAAATCCAAATTTTGAGGAAAAGTTAAAATTTTTAGGGAAAGTTCAAATTTTCGGGAAAAAGGCAATTTTCATGGAAATTCCAAATTTTTATTGAAAATCTAAATTTTATGTAAAGATCCAGAATTTTTAGTGAAAATCTAAATTTTATGTAAAAACCAAAATTTTGTGAAAATACAAATGATCAGTGGATATGCAAATCTTTAGTCAACAATGATTTATAAGTGAACATCCAATGTTTTAGTAAAGATCCAAATATTGGGAAAAATTTTGGATTTTTCCAATTTTTAGCAAAAAAAGAGAGGGATCTCGAATTTTTATATTTAAATATGTGAGCATTTCTTTCAAATTGTATAAAAATTAAAATTCGAATACAAAAAGTCAAAGCTAAATAGTAGGAACTTGCATATACATTCATTTTAAAGTCAGTACTAAACATCTTACAAGTAATGCAGAAGGTATGGTAGTAGTTATTAAAAAGTAAGTTGGGGTCTAAATACAAATCATTATCACATTTTTGCCAAAACATTTGGTAATAGCTCACACTTAAATTAATTCCCCACAGTGTTTTCTGTTTGTAAAATCGTGTTTATCAACAACAAATAAAACAAAAACAAACAATAATATTTAAACATTATTAATGAATATGAGCAGAACGAAAAAGCAAAACACAGCTCAATTGTATGCTCATTTAAACGTTCTCTTCTGACGGTGAGCAGTTTAAACAACTTAAGCAATATAAATAAATTTAACAGTTTTAATTATTTGAAAACTAAAAAAAATTATTTTATACAAAAAAATATCTATCTACTTTTAAGATTCATTAGTTCACTCATTAGTTTCTCAAAAATTACTCACGCTTTTACTCAATTGAATTTGTTTTTTTTTTTCTTTGGTTTTCATTTCATCTTCAATGTTTAAATGCTCAACATAAGTGTTTTTATTATTTTATTTTATAAAACAGTAATGAATACTGATAATACATACTAAACTGGACTGACTGACTCTTATTTTGAATTGTATTGTATTTAGTGTGTTGTATTAGTTGTACGATAAAGTACTTAAACTTTTGATTTGTAGTTTTGTATGCAGACTTGTTTTACGGAGAAACCAATTTGTATTTTCTTGCTAATGTTTAGAGGTTGATTGCTTACTTTCATTTCAACAAAAATATCTATATTTAATGTTGTTCATAGTTGTTGTTGCTGTTGCTGTTTTGGTTTTTGGTTTGAAGTGAGCGGACCTTATCAGCAATGAATTGTTTATATGTATATATCGTTTGTAGTTTATTTTAGAAATTGTAATAATGCGACAAAATTGGAAACAAGTAAGAGCTTTATAATCGGCATAGTTGATCACATATAGATATTCTCTACAATGTATTTATTTTGTTTCAAAACTTTGTAGCGATACATTCAACATACTTTGCTATATGACCCCCTGGGGGCATGTTAACTTGACGAGACCTCCGCCTTGGTGTTATAGCAATTCCGGGGTATAAAGAGATGGCCAATACAGTCAGTCTGTCCGGGACTCAAAAACAGTCTAGTGTAGTTTGACAGACGTCAAACCAGAGCACCGCATAATCTGGTACTACGGGTGGCCAGTTGCCCGCAGAACTATGTCCTGGCTGGTCAGTTGGTTAAAGTTCCTTCGGTATCCACCGAAGTGGCTGTGGTTTAAACCCAAATTTGCGGGAAGAGTAAGTTACGGTTAAAAGACTTAGGTAAGGCAACAGCATGCTGCTTTGCCGAATGCTGCTCTAATCAGAGGAGAATATTCCATACTCTAGCATCAGTCTTTTAGAACTTGCTTTCGAGAAACGGAGAAAAGGTTTAATACCAAATCTGTTTGAAAATGAGGAACCTCAAGTGTAATTGTGATCATTATTTTAAAGTGTTACAAACGAAATGATAAAACTAATAAACCTACCATCTCTTTTAATGGCGACCATAAAAATAGAAACGATATCAGTAAAACAAAAGTAAATTAGTGGGTTTTAACTACAGATCTGCAGTAAGTGGGGAGTTTTATTTTGTTTAACAATTTAAATAACCTTAAAAAGAATGTAAAACCCTGACACACACACTAATAAATATTCAGGTAGAATTTCTTTAATAAGCTAAGAGCAATATTTATTAAATACTTAATTAAATATTGCTAAATTTTATCTCGTTTTTTATCTCATTCAAAACATGTAAAAGATAATAACGCTATAAAGGGAAACTTAATGCGGATTTTAAACAAAATAAATCGTGATTATTATTTGTTAGTGCATAAACAGCAAGTACATCATGGCTAGTAATCAATTTAAAAATGCAACTTACATGTAATTAATTGCTCATTTTTTTATTTAATTTTTAATAAAGTATGTACTTATAATTTAATTTTATGTTAAAAGTAACAAACCAGTCTTTATTAACTGGTTTTTAATTAAAAATTGCAAACATAATAATGAAAACAAACGATTGTCATTGTCAATGTAGAAGATAATCTTTTAACGAATTGCATATTAACACGTAGACGTAAATGACTTCTCAGTAGGTCCCCAGTGAAATTTCCTCATATAAGTAATGGATTAAACTACAGTTTAGTCTGTAGTCTAGTCTATAGTCTAGTTTATAGTCTAGTCTATAGTCTAGTCTATAGTCTAGTCTATAGTCTAGTCTATAGTCTAGTCTATAGTCTAGTCTATAGTCTAGTCTATAGTCTAGTCTATAGTCTAGTCTATAGTCTAGTCTATAGTCTAGTCTATAGTCTAGTCTATAGTCTAGTCTATAGTCTAGTCTATAGTCTAGTCTATAGTCTAGTCTATAGTCTAGTCTATAGTCTAGTCTATACTCAAGTATCTGGTCGAGCATATAGTCTAGTCTATAGTAGTATTACTATATAGTTTAGTCTGGTCTTTAGTTTAGTCTACAGTCTAGCCTGTAGTCTAGTGTAATCCATAGTATAGTCTATAGTCTACTTTACAGTCTAGTCTATATTCTAGTCTATAGTCAAGTCTAAGGAATAGTCTAGTCTTTTGTTTACTCTTTAGATGTTGTTATCGAAGTTCATTTCAATAGCAAATCATCTAGAAGCTTCAAACTTTAATTTGTAATAACAACATAACATTCAATCTTTGACAACACCTAACCAACAATAATAATATGAAATGACAACAGATCCGCAAACTCCTTAAAAAAATTCAACTCACCATACAGCCTTGAGGACAATGCGTTTCAAAATTGCAATTATAATGATTTTTAGGGGCCTGAAAAGATAAACGTCACTTGATAAACATATTCAAAAAAACAGTTTTGTGTCACTTAGCCAACGGGTTAATGCTGGTTTGTATGTAGTAAGTAGTTGACCGACCACATACGCATCATTGCAATGATTGAATAAATATAAACATGCTTGTTATGCTGAACACCTTCAGTTACAAGGAGGGCGGGACGCAACTTGTTATTGAGTGGTATACCAAAAGAACAGTGAAAAGGGGGCGGTGGAGAATAATAAAAAAAATGTTATTATCGAGAAAAAAACATGACCACACATGATTGACAGTTTGTATGAAATTATCTGTGGGCACCATTAACACACATTTAGTAGTATTGAGGGCATAAAGGAGCGAAAAAATTTATAGTTATACAGAAATCATTGCAATAAGATTTTAAAAATATGACAAATAAGTGTTTAATTATATAAAGGAATTTTATTGTTGGCGGTTTTTTCTTCGAGGCAAACAGATTCTTTTAGGGATTTTGGGGAAATGGATGCGTATATATTTATTTAAGAAATGCAATATTTTAATGCAGAAATGTTTTTATAGCTATGTATGTCAGCTTGCTAAACGGGTTATAATAGGCATCAATAGCGAGTTAACTTGTAAAGCACATCCTGTATTATCCTTTTATTCTATAATTTTCTTTTAATTTTATATTGCCTATTTTCCATAATTTTTTACTAAATTATTACGAAAATTTCCTTTCTGCCATAAACCTTTACATTTCTGCAACAAGTATAGAATATTAAATATTACATGCGTATATCCCCCATCATAAATTATAGATTATTACAAAATATTTAATTAAATATAATGTAAATCCTTAAAATTTATTACTACAAATATTACTATATTACTACAACGTTAGAAACAGTAAGCTCTAAAAATTCTTGTAAGTAAATCGCTTATAGTCAAGACTGTATAAAAACTAATCAATTGTCTAGAAACCTATACTATAGACTGATCTATAGTCGTGACTGCAGAATGATCTATAGTCATGACTGTAGACTAGTCAAGAAAATAGACTGATCTGTATTAATGCTGGGTCTATAGACAAAACTATTTATTGATCTTTATTAAAGACTATAGATTGATTTGTACACATGTCTAGATTATAGAGTGATCTATAGTTAAGTCAAGACTGTAGACTGATCTATAGTCAAGACTATAGACTGATTTATAGTCAAGACTATAGACCGATTTATAGTCAAGACTATAGACTGATCTATAGTCAAGACTATAGACTGATCTATAGTCAAGACTATAGACTGATCTATAGTCAGGACTATAGACTGATCTATAGTCAAGACTATAGACTGATCTATAGTCAAGACTATAGAATGATCTATCTTTAAGACTATAGAATGATCTATAGTCAAGACTATAGAATGATCTATAGTCAAGACTATAGACTGATCTAAAGTCTAGACTATAGACTGATATACAGTCAAGACTATAGACTGATCTATAGTCAAGAGTATAGACTGATCTATAGTCAAGATTATAGACTGATCTATAGTCAAGACTATAGACTCATCTGTATTCAGGATTATGTACTCATCAATAGTCAAGACTATTGACTGATCTATAGTAAGGACTACTGACTGATCTATAGTCAAGACTATAGACTGATCTAAAGTTAAGACTATACACTTATCTGTAGACAAGAATATAGACTAATTTATAGTCAAGACTATAGACTTAACATCCAGACATATGTTCCGTTAAACTTGATTTCCTGTTTCTGTGTTCCAAAATATTGAATTGTTTATTGACATTTTGTCTCGGGTGTAAACAATAATGAATAATTAAATATTTGTTGTATATAACAATTTGGGTTTTAATAAATATCAACACATATTGTTTGTTGACCTACAAAATATAAATTTTACTATTGTTCCTTCCCTTGCAGAATAAAAAAAGACACAATGTGTCGTTTTTTATTACAAAGTTATACTCTTTGTTATGCAGAAAAGAAATGATTAAGTCATTACCTTTGTGTCTCCAAGTAATCTTTGAAGAACACACTTTTACTAATAAAAGCTTTAAAAGGTATGATTAATAACATAGTTAATACTTTACCACAGTTTAAAACACTAAATCCGGAACATTCACCACGAACTGTGTGGTGTTACAAAGGACGTTTACTTTCTTTGTATGTGTACGTGTATGTGCAGGAATTCTCTCAGGTGTAAATAACCACTTCCTATGGAAAACAGTAGTGGTAACAACAACAAAATAATATATTGACCAAAATGGTAAATAGTGATGGAAAAAAATAACTAAAATAACTAAAGCCAACAAGTGGAAGTATAAAACCCTTAATAAATAAATGAAATATTAAATATTCTGTCGAATAAATAAGGAAACCGATAGGGATATAAAGGAAAATTCATGACATTAAGAAGAAATAGTTGAAAAGATTAAAGAGAAAAAAGGGTGAATGCATAAACATTAAGAAAATTTCTTTAGGAATATTGAAATTTTCACTATAATTTTAAAATATTTCTAACAAAAGTTTGAAGTTTTAAAAATTTAATTTTAAAAACAAAAGTTTATACATATGGCTACTTTTAAGAAGAAAAACTTTTTTTGCAGAAACAACAATTGAGTTTGAAACTCCTACAAAAGAAAAATTTAACTTTAACCGTCCAAAAGAAGAATTCATATAAAAGTTTTTTTCTTCTCTCTACAAAAATTCTTAGAAATATGAAATGCCAAACATGTTAATGCTGAGTATTCACATTTCTTTTAAAATTACATTTTCATTTTCCCTCTTTTTTGTTTTCTTATAAAACGGAAATAAAAAGTTTGTTATTTCTTAACAAAGTTGTATTGTAATAGTAACTATTATATACAAAAAACGAAAACACTACTTCGACATTTAGCACAATGGGATTTTAATAAAATAATAAATTTTTTTACTTTCATTTTGTTTTCCTTTCCTTTTTTAAGTTCTAGGAAATACCACAACGTATGTGTAACAAAAAAATGGTTTAAAATTTTAATAATATTGCGTATACGCCAGCATCATGCTGACAAAGCCACACACATCCTTTTCGAGTACGGAGTTAAATGATTAAACAGTTTTTTCTTTTTATGGCAATAAAAAAGATGTTTTTTTAATTGTATTTTGAAACAAAACAATGGCTGTTCATTTTTTGGATTTATAAAAAAAAATTCTAAAGTTTTTAATTTTTAAAGCTGTTTTAAAATATTTTGCTGTCAAAAGCCACCGAAAGCTTTTGAGTAGTATTTTAAAGTTATTTGAAGCTTTAGTTATATAATAGCTTTCAGATTATCCTTTTTATAAGCTTACTTAACTTTTTGATTTATAAAAGTTTTTTTAAACTTAAAATTTGCATAAGCTTTTTAAAGCTTTTTTTGAAAAGCTGTCTAACATCTTTTTAAACGTTTATAACGCGATTCTATTAAAGTTCTTGTTTTATTTTATTTAAAAGCGTTATACTTACAAAAGCTTAAAGTTTTTTTTGAAATATTTTGCTTCTAAAAGATGTCTAATGTCTTCTTCTGTTTGATTAAAGTTTTCTAAAGATTTTAATTTAAATTTGTTTTTTAAAAAAGCTCTGAAATAATGCTATTCATAAAACACTTTTATAAGTTACTTTTCTAAACGTTTAAAAGGAGATTTTATTGCAGATTTTGTTTTAGGGAAGCTAGAACAGCTTTTATTTTATTTAAAAGTTGTCTTAAACATCTGTTTGTTTTTAAGATTTTGATTTTAAAGTTTTATTAATGTTTGAAAGAGTATTTTATTGAAGCTTTTTAATTATGTTTTATTCAAGCTTTCTTGAATGTTAAATTTATTGATAAAATTGTCTTAAAGCTTAGATTTACAAACAATTTTATAAGTAATTGTATTTTAATAAAAGTTTTTCAAAGTTTAAAAAACCTTTATTTTAAAAAAGGTATTTGCAAAATATTTGTAAACTTTGGATTACAAAAGCTTTTAGTTGTGAACACTTTTTTGGCTTTTTACTTGTAATAGCTTTTAAGGCTTTTGTTAATATAACTATTTAAAGCTTTTGATTTTAAAATCTTTTTTAGCTTTTTTGGTTTTTTGGTTTTAAAAGCTTTTGGCTTTTTGGTTAAAATAGGCTTTTGTTAATATAAGCATTTAAAGCTTTTGATTTTAAAAACTTTTTAGCTTTTGGTTTTAAAAGCTTTTTTTAACTTTTGGTTTTAAAAGCTTTTTTAGCTTTTGGTTTTAATAGCTTTTTTAGCTTTTGGTTTTAAAAGCTTTTTAGCTTTTGATTTTAAAAGCTTTTTTAGCTTTTGGTTTTAAAAGCTTTTTTAGCTTTTGGTTTTAAAAGCTTTTTTAGCTTTTGGTTTTAAAAGCTTTTTTAGCTTTTGGTTTTAAAAGCTTTTTTAGCTTTTGGTTTTAAATGCTTTTGGTTTTAAAAGCTTTTCAAGCCTTTTGGTTTTAAATGCTTTTTAAACTTTTGGTTTTAAGCTTTTTGGTTTTAAATGATTTTTAAAAGCTCTCTAAACTTTTGGTTTTAACATATTTTAAGCGTTTAGTTTCAATATCTTTAAAGAATTTGGTTTTGAATGCGTTTTGAGCATTAGTTTTTTAAAGATTTATGTCTTTTTGGCTATTGCTTGCAAAAGCTTTTGTTAGTTGTTGTAACAGTTCGACTGTGGCCAATAGTTTTTTCCTGTGGAAAAAACTTTCGGTTGATAAGGCTGTCGCTGGGTTTACAATATTTAGCCGAGTATGACTCGGGTCGTTCTGGAGCGAAGATCCAATTGTCGTGGGATCGTTTTTTGCTTTTGGTTGTAAAAAGTTTTATTTATATTTAAATACTTCAAGACTTCATAATTGGTCAAGGATTTCCAAAAGTCTATTGTGTAAGAAATCATTTATTCGAATAGAACTGTTTTACTAGTTTCATTTATTCTTCTTCTTTATCTTTATATTTAGCAAAAAAAAGTGTTATTAATTAGTATCTAGAATCTAGACTTGTCATCAAAACAAGAAAATTGAATTTAACTATTAACAAAATTGTAACTCTAAGATATAAACTAAAAGATGTAAAAATTATAAACGGATGTAAAAAATGCGATAAATAATAAAGAATCCGTGACATAGAGAATAAAAGCATAAAAAATATTTTGCCTAATTAACTTTTATCTTGACAATGTTGCTAAAATATTTACTTCTCAACCCCAATACTAAAGAACTTTATCAGTTGAAAACAAAAGGTAACAGAAACAGCAACAACAAAACAAACTTAAATAACAACATTTTCATTAAAATTGTGATAAAACTGAATAAAGTGGTGAAATACAAGTTGAAAATAATGAAAAATATAACGGAGACATTAAGAAAAAAGCAGGTGGTGGGTGTCAGTCAGATGGGATCGTTATAGAGAGTTATGGCAGGAGTACATTAAACGAGATAAAAATTAACTGTTAAAAGTGTATAAATATGTGTGAGTGTGTGTGTGTAGATGTTAGTTAAAACGTGCGTGTGTTAGTGAAAGCTTAAAATAATTTTCATTAACATGTTTTAGAATTCAACAACAACAACAACAAGAGCTTAAATAAAAAGTGTATGTAGAGTATGCATGTGTTGAGTAGTTTGATTATTACATTCGTTAAAATTAAAACCCAGTGAGTAACAGTTTGTCTGCTGTTGCTGTGCTGATGCTGCTGTTGTTGATTTCTTACTTACCTCCCAAATTAAACGAAAATCCTGTTGTTCCACACGTAACAGCTCACAGGTTGTCTTTGTTACCACAGTACTATCACGTGGTAAATCGTGTAATATTGATTCCCCAAAAGTTGCTCCAACACCCAAATTACACAAAGTTACTGGTGACTGTAATGAAAAGAGATACAAGAACATTATTAAATACTATTTACTAAAAGCACGTTTATTTTTGTTTGTGTTTTTCTTTTTTCACTGATAACAAACAAGGAACACAACCAAAGGAGCTTTCACTCTCCCTCTCTGTATCTCGTATTGTATATATACTTACAACTTTGTTAGAACGTGTTTATTTTTATGTTTAATACATATAACAACCACAAAGTATATGTTTTATATTTATTTGTATTTGTTGTTTTTTGCTTTTTTTGCTGTTATCTAGTCTAAAACAAAAAACTGTTCCTCATTTGTGGCACTTGCAAACATACAAAGCCAATGATCCTAATAGACGTTTATCGACGAGCAAAACAAAACTCTGGAAATTTTTTGGCAGGAGTATAATTATCGTAAATACATTTTTTTCAGGTTAAATAAACAACTGTACTCATACATATTAATGACCTTGTTCTTTGTTTTTTTTGTTGTTAACACAAACTTTTCAAATTTTTTTTTGCTAAATGTAAACGAAAATCTTTAAGTGTGTTTTACAAACTTTTAAGAGATTACAGTAAGTTACAACATTTACACGGATAATTAAAGGTATAAAAACATGTTGTAGATTTAACGATAGACATTTTGTTTATATTTTCTTTGAGGGATTAGATTTCACTTTGAAGGTGTAGTAGTATTGTTTGAAATTAATTTTAAAAAAATTATTTAAATTTAAATGATAACAATTGCTTAAGAAATAAATTTCAAAAAAAGCTTTTTAATTTTTTTTTTAATTTTTTTTATTCAATCAAATGCTTTTATTTTTAAAAGCTTTAAAATTGTTAAAAGTCTTGAATTTTTTGAAATCTTCTTGTTACTTACAATTTTTACAGGTTATTTTGAAATAAACCTCTTTATAAAGCTTTTTCGATAAACTTTTTTTGTTAATTTTTTTATTAAATAGCCCTGGTTATGACTTTTGTTTTGAGCACGCATTAAGTGAGATTTTTGTTTTAAAAAGCTTTCATTTTAAAACTATTTGTATTGCATATTTTCCTTGTTTTAATACATATTTTAAGCTTTCATTTTGAATATATTTTTTTTTAAATTCTTCTTCTTTTAAAAGAAGGTTTTTTTTGGAAATTTTGCTTTTTAATTATTGAAAGCTTTCCTTTTCAAGATTTTTTTTGAATTTTTCTTAAGAGTTTTTTGTAAGATTTTATTTTGATTTTTAAAGCTTTCGTTTTAAAAGAGCTTTTATTACAAATTTACTTTTTATTAAATTATAAAAAGTTCTCCTATAATTTTTTAAATTATTTTCTAACAGCTTTTTTATCTTTTATTTTATTTTAAAAGAGCTTTTATTATAAATTTACTATTTTTTAATACTTAAAGCTTTTATTTTCAAAATAGGTTTTTAATTTACTTAAGACATTTTTTAATAAAGAGCTTTTTTAAAGTTTTAATTTTATTTTTATTTTGAAAGAGCTTTTAGTAAAAAGTTAGCATTTAAATATAAAAAGCTTTTATTTTTAAGATTTTGTTCAGTTTTAAATTTTGGTTTATTTTAAAGAGTTTTAAGTGAAAATTAAGCTTTTAAGTATTAAACGATTTTTTGTTAATTATGAGCTTATTTAAGTTTTCTTTTGTTTTTATATTTTGAACAAAATTTTTTTAGTAAAAATTCTTTGTGCCGATTTAAAGCATTTATTAAAGCTTTTATATTAAAAAGCTTATATTAAAGATTCTAGCTGTTCTTCTAGACTTTATTGAATATTTATATTTTAGACATCTGAAAAGAGCTTTCATTGTATCTTCTATTTTGAAATAGCTTTCATCAAAACTAGTTTTCGTAAAAGCTATAATTGAAGTTCTTGTTTTGAATGTAGCTTTTAATAAAGCCATTCATTAAGAAAGCTTTTTTATTTAATTTTACACTTATATTAGCTTTTTAAAAACTTTTGTTAAAAAAATAAACTTTTTAGAAGCTTAAAAAAAACTTTTATTGAAGTTTTTGTTTTAAAGCTTAGTTTTCTTTTAGAAGCCTTTTATAAGCTTTTGCTAAAATGTTCTTTTATAAGCTTTCACTCAAAAGCTCTTCTTAAAGTTCTTGTTTTGAAAATAGCTTTTAGTGAAGCCTTTATTTTAGTAATCTTTTGTTTTTTACAGTTTTCTTTTAAAATAACATTTAAGAAGCTTTTGCTAAAAAAGCTTTTATTAAAAAGCTATAATTGAAGCTTTTGTAAAAAAGCTCATACTGAAGTTTTTTTGGAAGTTTAATGGAATTTTTGTTGTAGTTTTTAAAGTATGCTTGTATAATATAAAAGCTTTTGTTAGAAAGGGGAAAAAAATTGTCTTTGATAAAAGCTTCCACTTTAAGAAAAACCGAAAATATTTCTATATAAAAAAATAACTTTTAATGCTCCGTGTGTTTTATATATAGAGCTTCTATAGCTTTGTGTGTTCTTTAAAAAAAAGCTTTTTGTGAAAAAATCCTTTTCTTAAACAGAACATATAAAAGTTATCGTTCATTATATGATAATACGAATTTTTATACCCTACACCACTATAGTGGGGAGGGTATTATAAGTTTGTGCTGATGTTTGTAACATACAAAAATATTGGTCCAATACCCACCTTAAAGTATACCGATC
>NC_060954.1:58369897-58371927 GCF_022045245.1 Lucilia cuprina
TCAGTTCTAGTTCAGTTCTAGTTCAGTTCTAGTTCAGTTCTAGTTCAGTTCTAGTTCAGTTCTAGTTCAGTTCTAGTTCAGTTCTAGTTCAGTTCTAGTTTAGATCTATTTCAATTCTAGCTCGGTTCTAGTTATTATTAAAAGTGCATATTAATCTTTTAATCGCACAACTCAATCCAACATAAATCTAGTCGAAAACACTTAATTTAAATTTAGAGTTTAAACAAAGCTTAAAAAATTAAATTCTATAAGTTGTTATTATTATTTCAAAAAAATACGTGATTTTTACAGTTACATTCACATAAAAATTTTTATAGAAAAACAACAATAAGATTGTTATTGCAAAAAAAAACACAACAAAAAATAAATTTATTTAAATATTTAATCAAAATTCATAAAATTATTTATGTATTTACTTTTGGCAAAAAAAAAACTAATAAAACCAAATAAACAAGAAAAAAATCTAACAAAATTATTTATTTTTGTTCATTGACCGTTTTACTTTTGTACAATTATTTATGTGTTGTGTACAAAAGGTAATAACAACTATTATTTATTTATAAGCAGCGGTATACAATAATATTAAATGATTATTTGTTGTTTTTGTTGACCACTTTTATTTATTTAATTTAATTTAGTTTAATTTTTTTTGTTTTCGTAAACATAATGGTGACACCATGTCAATGGTTGTATGTATTTTTAATAATTTAATTGCAGTTTTTGTTTTAATTCATTTACACATAACAAAACACTAGAGTACACGAACTCGTAACACTGTGCAGCTGTTGTTGCAGCAAGTTTACATACGTGAACAGTATATTGTTGGCTCGTTGTAAGTGTTTGAAGACATATGGTGGTTGTTGCACGTATGTTGGCCTGTTGTTTGTTGTTGTTCATTCACCAGTTATTGAAATTTAAACATGTTATCACGTCGCGGTTTATATGATGTGGAGCAATCGACTCGACGTTATGCAAAGGTAACAACAATCAACAAACATATTCATTATAGTCATATACAACAAACACACACACATATACTATGTAACATTTTGGCGTGTGTTTTTGCAAACAAAAAACATATTGGCATAAAAATTATTAAAAACATTAAATTTCGAAAAAAATACTAAATATTATAAAGAAAGCTAGTTAGAAAATAAAAAAGAAACACACAACACAAACACACATGCAATTGGTTATACAACAATTAGGTAAATTGTATGGTTTGTATTCAGACTAATTAAAATTACCAGTATGAACAAATTGAATAATTAAATGTGTGTCTGTGTGTAGTTTTTTTTATATTGCAACTTAAACACAAATATTAAAAGTGTTGTAATCGGTCATACCGAATCTTAAATACTCAGCACCTAAACCATTAAATTATAATTAATTTTTATACATATGTCTGTATGTATATGTTCGTTGTATTAGCTCCTAGCGCATTTCTTTACAAGGCGTAGTAGAATCCTAGAATTTTTCTCCCTAGAACCGGATTGTTCCTTAAAGTCTTTAATATTTGATGAGTGATCAGAATAAATTTATATATATTTATTTGAATGACCAACTAATATTTCGAGGTGTTGCAAAAGAAATGACAAAAGCAGTTTACCTCTTCTGGAGACAGATATGAAGCTTGTTAGCTGAAGTGTGTCAATTAAATTGACAATAAATTATTTAATTTTATTGGCATTTTTACGAAATATTGCATAATTTTAGGATTTGTTAAATAATGATATGTGTTAGTTAGTAGGTTAATTTGTTAGTTTTTTAGTTAGTAACGTAGTTTGTTAATTAGTTAACTTCTGTTAGTTCTGTTTTAGGTATTTTCTACTTCTGTTCTAGTTTTGCTCGGGTTTAGTTCTAGTTCTTGTTCTGTTCTAGTTCTGTTTTAGTTCTGTTTTAATTCTGTTTTAGTTCTGTTATAGTTCTGTTTTAGTTCTGTTTTAGTTCTGTTCTAGTTCTGTTCTAGTTCTGTTCTAGTTCTGTTCTAGTTCTGTTCTAGTTCTGTTCTAGTTCTGTTCTAGTTCTGT
>NC_060954.1:58372027-58393065 GCF_022045245.1 Lucilia cuprina
AACTGAACTAGAACTGAACTAGAACTGAACTAGAACTGACCTAGAACTGAACTAGAACTGACCTAGAACTGAACTAGAACTGAACTAGAACTGAACTAGAACTGAACTGGAACTGACCTAGAACTGAACTAGAACTGAACTAGAATTGAACTACAACTGAGCTATCCCTTTCTTAAGTAATTGAGGTTTAAAGCCACTATCGGGAAAACTTATGTTAATTACATAATTTTCTTAAATAATCATTTAATCAGTTCGGCATTTAAAAATGTATTTCCAAAAATATTTGAATTGGTTTTTACATTTATTAAGAACTTTATTTGCCAAATGAATTTATTCCCATTTCAATTGAATTTTAATTTTTTTAAATGAAATAATTAAAACTTTAGTTCTAATTTTTACTTTGTTTTTTTAGCATTTTTCACTTGTTAATAGAAACTACAAAAAAATAAAATAAAAGGAAAGTGTTAAATTAAATGCTAATTAGTTGTACATTTTTTTTGTTTTTTTTTCAAAGTTTTTGTTAAACAAATTTATTTTAACAATATTAGACAACATTTTTTTGTTTATTGTTTTTTAAGCATATGTATGTTAACGAACTAATAACAATGAATATTAAACAAAAAAATATTAAATAAAAAAGTTTAATAATAATTATTGGTTTAAAGTATTTTTTGTGAGTTGTTTTTTCTTTGTTGTGTTTTAATTGACCAATTTATTTTAATAGCAGGGGTTTAGACCACCTTTAGCAAAACTTTTTTTTTAAACTTTATTAATTAACAATAACGCACTTTTTTATTAATTTAAAATTTTTTGTAAAGATTTTTGTCGCCACTAAATATGTTAGTTAAAATATTTCTGTAGATGTTATTAAGCGTTTTAAACTGATCTGTATTTTTTATGGCCGCACTTGTTAAAGTTGGTTTTAGCACTAAAATTTTCTTTAAAGTCAGCGTTGCATGGTAGCTCCAAAAAAAACACCAAAACAAAATACAAATCGAGAAAAAAAAGAGTTTTAATTTTAAAGTCACACTGCCAGTTAGTTAGTTAAAGTATATATTTCCCAGTGGTGTATTTTTTCAGTTTCAGCTAGATGACAATAAAGTTAGACATGCAATGCATTATTTAATACAATTTTTTAATAGTTTTTTTGTTGTTACTTTTTATGTTATTTTTCTTGTTGTTACTATTTTTATTTGATTTTTTTTGTTAAGAAAAGAAAAAAAAACTGCATTTTAAAATATGGTTTCAATGCACTGTTTTGTCTTTTGTCGAAAATTTAAAACAAGTTTCTCTGAAATTTATATAACGAAATAAAATTTTGGTTTAAGTTTTGAAAAAAAGGTGTCATAAATAAGGTTGTCGCTGTTGTTTATAATTTCATTGGAAATAACATAAATTTGTTGTATTTAATAAGTTAAGAAAGGAATGATTATCAACACTGTTAGCTTAGGCGTTTGTTTGGTATACGGCGCCCTCTATGTTTAAATTTAAATCATAAAACTCTCGAAAACTAAACTCATATTACAGCACTAATGCAAAATTGAGACAATTTTCTATGTTTTTCATCCCACTTTTGAAAATAAATCTATCAAGTGGGCGCGGTTATAAAATTCAGTCCATATGAAGAAAACACTTTGTTTTAAACGTTTCAAGGGTATACTTTCATTTCATTGTCGTCATTGCTGACGTTCGATTAATTCTCTAAATCCTTTGGGTGACAGGTTTTTTAATAAGATTTAGGTTTTTTTCCTAAATCACTTTTAATCATTCTGGCAAGACCTAAGAAAGCGAGATGTTTTAGTATATTGCAAACACTAAACATTTGCTAATAATTGGCACTATATGAACCGGATATGCATCCTTAAACTACTACACAGTTGTCTGTGTTTCTAATATCTCAGCAGATCGGTTTTTCAGTTCCCACTATTTAGGGTTACACCCAGCCTCCAAGCGTCTACGAAATTAGCTACTTAATTGTGTACTTGTCCTACGTGGATATCAATCGACACCTTATAGATTACAAAGAGACAACAAAAATCTAAGTTTTGTTCAACTGTCAACTTTCTCGCTTACAAAGTGACGATTGTCTCCACTTTCGTTTACAAAGAATAAAGCCATGACGAAGTAATACCAACCAAATGATCACCCTATAGATTACAAAGAGACAGCAAAAAGCTATGTTTGTTTTTCAACTGACCACTCTCTCGCTTACAAAGGGGTCACTATAGGTACGATTGTTTTGTCTTTCGTTTACAAAAGAATACATCCATGACGAAACAGAGGCAACTAGGTGGTTCGACGTAAATGGAAATCACAGCCTATTTCGGATGCATTGACTCTTTGTCGTACTGCTGGAATATGCAACAACTCCGTTATAATAGTACATGGTGCCTTCGTAAGCTTCTTAAATGCTTAGGCGTTTAATTACAATAAGCGCCATCTATGCATTCATTTATCTCTGAAAACTTAATTTCGTTAGTTTTGATCTGGATTTAAAACCAATTTTAGGAGATTTCCACCATATTTGTTATACTTTTCGCTAGATATAAATGTTAAGGTTCCTGATCGTTATGATGAAATATTTAAACTATTTTCAAAGATTTTCATTCAGGATCAGCAAAAAGCAGATCACGGTTTCTTTCAGACACATTTGACACAATATTTTCCTTCATTTCTAAGAGTTGGACTTTCTTTTCCTTAAAAGCTCATGCTTATATTAGACGTTTTATTAAACGATCGGTTCATATTCGACAATATTAAAATTCAAGTTTGGCGTCTATAGACCAACGGACAAGGCAAGATCAGAAATAATAACATAGTCCGACAAATTTTAAAAATGTTGAAATCCTGAAACTTTTTATATACACTTTCCTAAAGAATTGAGCCGCACTAAATCTGAATGTGATTGTCTTTAATATATCTGGTACTTGAGATATAGTGTCCTGAAATTTTAAACAACCCAATTTTTGAACCTCTTAGAGAGGTTATAACAATGCCAAGAGAACTTTAAAAAATGTTGTATACTATCTGAAGCCAGGCTCGAATTCAGCTCAAACCTTTACGAAAATATATTTCGGACTCGGGGTTAAAATTTTGTCGACCTAAGTAATCTTCAATAGAGAGAGAGAGAGAAAAACCTAAAAATATTTCAACATTTCAATGGAATCAAATCTAATTGAAAAACCCAAAATTAATTTAAATTCCTCTTAACAGAAGAAGTCTGTAAAAGCCTTCAGTAATTAAGATTTAATAATCATTATGATAATATAAATAATGATGATGCTGATGTTTTTTTTTTGCGTATACAAGGGAGGAGTATGTGTTGTTAAAAAATCTTTGAAATTTTAGATTTGTCATACACACACAAAGTGTTGAATGACCAACAGTAAACATTAACTATTTTAAAGTTTAGTTTACACTGTTGCCTAAAGGAATTGAGGTTTTTCAATACAGTCTTTAGTCTCTTGAGAAAAAGTTGTAATATAAGCACAGGAGGATCCTAACATGTTCATTGTAGAATAAGATTTTTTAATTCTGATATATTCGATCAGAAGCTGGACATTTAGAGAAGTAGTGATCTAAAGTTTAGACCTATGCCCATAATTCTGTGACATACTTAAAGTTAATATTTTATTCGTTTTATTCATATTAGATCGGTTGAGCATCGGTTGATCACGTGCTATAGAATATACGGTGGCCTGGTTTTATAGTGAACTTGGGACTACACTTTATCAAATTAGGTTCATAAATGCTGAATGTCTTTTAAAATGATAATATACGGCTGATAATATACAGCTCCAGGTCCGTACTAGTTTTAAACTGGTAGTCATCTTCAAGAAGTGGTAATTAATGCCGATATCAGATGGACACCCATGATCACTTGCAGGATGTTGGTCTTTTCAGGGTGCATATGCAAGATCGATTGTTATAACTAAAAGCTGTGTTTGACTCAATTTACTTTTGCAAATGTTATAACATTGAAGAATGAAGTGCCAAAGGTCGAACACTTTCTTTGTCTGTGGCCTAATTTGTGCGTGTCTAGGAGTGTAGTCTATTTTAAAGTCCAAACTATAGTCTATTCTATAGTCAAATTATAGTCTATTCTATAGTTCAGACTATAGTATATTCTATAGTTCAGACTATAGTCTTTTCTATAATCCAGACTATAATCTATTCTATAGTCCAGCCTTTGGTCTATTCTATAGTCCAGACTATAGCCTATTTCATAGTCCAGACTATAGCCTATTCTATAGTCCAGACTATAGTCTATTCTATAATCCAGATTATAGCCTATTCTATAGTCCAGACTATAGTCTATTCTATAGTCCAGACTATAGTCTATTATATAGTCCAGACTATAGTCTATTATATAGTCCAGACTATAGTCTATTCTCTAGTCCAGACTATAGTCTATTATATAGTCCAGACTATAGTCTATTCTATAGTATAGACTTTAGCGTTTACAGTCTATTACTTATTCGGAATTGTCTATCATAATCCAAAAATCCAACGTAGTCCCAATTGTCTATATGATTACAACATTTTTGTAAAACCACATAGTAGTCATCCCAAATGCATTGTCTGTCCGGGATCCACGAGAAAATGTACTGATTCTGTGAAAATTTCTTGAATTTGAGTAAAAATTAATCACTCTATTCCCTATTCTGAATTGGAAATAAATGGAAATGGTGTAATATTTTGTTAGTTTGGTAAACTGAGTAGTGTAGGTAATTGTTATTTATTGTAGATGTCTACAACAACTATTTTGATAGTTGTTTCAAATGTCATTGTTTAGTAGAGCTTGCATGTGTTTTTTTTTTGTTTTGACTGTAAAGTGTTGTTGGTAGACTGTTGGTCGGTACTTTTGTTACTGCTGTTGCTGCTGTTGTTACTGGTGTTTTTAGCTGATGGTCATTTATGGGTTTCAATGATTTTGCACTAACAGTTTGTATGCTTCGTTTTATTTCTTGTAGTTTTTATTATGCATTTGCAGTTATTGAAGTTTTTGTGTTTCTTGTTTGTTGTTGTTGTTCTTGTTGTATTTTTGCTCTTGAGGTTAACTGAAGTATAACACTACCATGTTATTGTAAGGTTCCTTCCACAAATATACACTCGCCAAGCGAATGCACTATATGTATGGATGTGAAAATGGCCAACGTTTGTGGGTTTAACTATGTGTCCATTGTGCTGATGTTTGGTTATTGAGTGAATGCACATGCATTAAATGATTCACCATGACCACCACCCAACGATATAATACACATTTTGGTGTTTTTGTATGTCAGCAAATTCCAGCAGTTTTGCAAGGAGTCAAGGTATTCCTACACTAAACTAAAGTCGGATTTTTTTTACTAAATAAACAAACATTTGGCAATTATAAATTTATCAGGTTAGATGAGAAGTTCAGTGTCCTCAAGCAATCAAGAAGAAGTCAATTTATACAGAAGTAACTGATGATAGAATCAATTGTCTACTTAACCATCAAAAAAGTGTCGTTGTAGTCTCTACAAGCGAACAGGTTAAGCATAAGCTTATTCTGTAAACAACATTAACCCTAAGGGGTGAATTAGGTAACTAGTCTGGGACAATTGTCAGAAAATTGCAGGGCTTGTTTGAATGTCTATAGGTATGTGATTTAAAGTTTTATTCTTCTTTATCAAACACTTAACGATGCGTAGCGTCAACTCTCGTAAAGTTAACGTGATAATGTTCGATGGTCAGTAACATTAAAATAGTTGTAGTTCATGCTGTTGTTGTATTAACTCTTGTTATTTTACTATACATATAGTTTATTTTCAATTGATGTTATTGTTTCTTTGTATTAACACTCACTTGTATGCACATAGTAAACTTTATGCACTTTGATGGCAAGTGCACTACTTATACATACATATTTGAACTTGTTAAAGACCCATAGTGCTTACTAGGCACTCTCCAGTAAGTACACTTGGAATATAAGCAAAAAAAAAACACATGTTATTGTGCACAAAATACTTCACTTGATTGATCAAAGTTTAATTAAAACAATAGAGTGTAAGTGTGCACTTGTAAAATTAAATTTGTTTTATTTGCTTAAACAAATATTGTTAAGTAAAACTATAACCAAACAGGTAGATTTCTACTGTTTGTAACTCAAAAAATAGAGTCTTTCAGAAATATATAAATCATCTCATCTCTAACAAACAAAAGCCTCCAATTTTGAACCTATATGATACAAAACAGGGGCCAGTTAGTTTCTTTTGATCAACTAAGAAAAACTTTTTCTCGGTCACACTTTTAATCATTCCGACAAGATCCTAGAAGAGTGAATAAATATCAAGTCATAACTATCTCATGAAAATAAAAGGATCAGTTCCATTCCAACTCCATTCATTTATATGCCAAAGAAAAATATATACCTTCATTACATCATTTAACTGATTTCTTCTTGTTAATTCTACTATAAAATATAAAATCTTTTATTTATTTTAACATTTTCATGAGAATTTCTTTCAAATAATATACGCCATCAATCTAAATTTATTAAAGTTCAAAATATTTCGTGCAGAAAAATACAATTACGAAAAGAAAATGAATCATTTGTATGTGTAAGTGCATATGTATGGGAGTAAGTAGCTACCGGCAATATTCATTATAAATTCATGATAAATTTATAAAATCTGCTCATTAAAAATGCTGTAAATTAATTAACGTAAGAAGTACAATAACAGAAAAAACAAAAACACAACAACAATAGACACCAAAAATGTTATAATTTAAGAGGGAATTAAAACAACACACAAACACATACGTATAGTATAATGTTTAAAACCCAACAGTTTAGAACTGAACTAGAACTGAACTAGAACTGAACTAGAACTGAACTAGAACTGAACTAGAACTGAACTAGAACTGAACTAGAACTGAACTAGAACTGAACTAGAACTGAACTAGAACTGAACTAGAACTGAACTAGAACTGAACTAGAACTGAACTAGAACTGAACTAGAACTGAACTAGAACTGAACTAGAACTGAACTAAAACTGAACTAGAACTGAACTAGAACTGAACTAAAACTGAACTAGAATTGAACTGCTGGGTTACATTTACACACAAATGAATTTACAAGATGAACCGTTATAAATTTTCCAACGAACTTTTCGTGTCATCTACACATTAATACAACAACTATTTACACTAATAATTACAAACGTCTATCATTATTATGCTTTCCAGCTACACCTTTTCCTAAAAGATATATTTGAGGGAAAATGTATAATTAGTAGCTTAAATCTTTTTCTTTTCGGAATTAAACAATTTCTGTAGCATGTCGTTTTATATAGTTTTGACATCGAAAAACATAAATTTTCATTAAATGAATGGTTTTATTTTCCACTTAATTTCTTTAAATCTTTTGAACAGAAACTGTGTAACATTTTTACTTAAGTTGATTATCACTTGTGATAATCAGATGATTGCGTTTGTTATAAACGCAATTTTTTTTTCTTTCTGCAGAAATTTTCAAGATATATAAACTGATAATTAATTTCCTCATTAGATAAAAGGAAAATATAAAGAAAAAACTCAAAACTATGTATGATATCAAACCAAAGAAACCAACAGTTGAATAAATAGATAATAATTTTCTACAGACAATAATTATACCTTTTGTCTTTACATGTTTATACATATATGTTTGAGTGTAGATTTCTCATATGTAAATACAATTAAAATCTTAAGTATGATGAAGATGTTCTAGATACAATTTTTCTTAACTTTTCATTTTTCTCTTTTGATGTGTGTGTGTGTGTGTGTGTGTGCAAAATTAATGTTTACTTTTACGCTTAACGGTGCTTGGATTTTTTCATCATTCCGGTTGTAATTTTACTCAAGATAAACTTCACAAACTTGGAATTTTTAATCATCTATATACGTAGGTACTCATCTTAATACATGAGTACCTGTATGTACTTTAATAAATATAAAATATATTTTTTACAATTTATTATTATTTTTTATAATTTTTAGTTTCATCACGTCAAAGAATTGATGTAATTACCTTTAGTTTTAATTATTTATTTATGTATGTGTGCTTGTATCTGTCAGTAAACAGATGGTTAGTTTTAGTTTGAAAATCTTGAATACATTTACCACTAAATATATGTATGTGTGTATGAACATTAATTACAACAATTTATTAGTTTCGAAGAGTTTTACAAGGTTTTCTTGAATATTTAAATATATATTCGTAATTATTAATGTACATTTTATATTGTTGTACTTACTATATATAGAACCAAGATCTTCATTATAATTAGTTACATACCTAAAAAGATAAAATATTTTCAATATATTTATTAGTTAAATTTTATAAACAATTTTATATAAAATTACTTTACAAAATTACAAGTACTAAATTGTTATTTATAAAGTTGTTATTAAAAGTTTTTATTTACAAACAGTTTTTACCTTAAAAGGTATTTAAAATGTATTTGGGGCAAAAAGATTTAAAATCTGTGATCACTTTTATTTCGTACCAAAAATCAATTTTCTGGGGTGAAAACATAAAAGTTAAAGGCTCTAGGGCAAAAAGGATTAAAATCTGTGATCACTTTAATTTTCCTGCCAAAAATCAATTTTTGGGTGAAAACATAAAAATCCATTATCTGGCTAAACGGAAGGCCTTAGGGCAAAAGGATTAAAAGCTGTGATTACTTTTATTTTCTACCAAAAACCAATTTTGAGGTTAAAATTTAAAAATCCATTTTCTGGCTAAACGAAGGCCCTAGGGCAAATCAATTTTGAGGTGGAAACATAACAGTCCATTTTTTCGATAAACGGAAGGCCCTAGGGCAAAAAAGATTAAAATCTGTGATCACTTTTATTTTCTACCAAAAGTAAATTTTTGGGTGAAAACATAAAACTCCAATTTCTGGCTAAACGGAAGGCCCTATGGCAAAAAGGATTGAAATCTGTGATCACTTTTATTTTTTATCAAAAATCATTTTTTTTTTTGGGTGAAAACATAAAAGTCAATTTTCTGGCTAAACGGAAAGCTCTACGGCAAAACTGATTAAAATCTGTGATCACTTTTATTTTGTACTAAAAATCGATTTTTTGATGAAAACATAAAAGTCCATTTCCTGGCTAAACGGTAGGCTCCAGGCCAAAAAGCGCTAAAATCTGTGATCAATTTCTGGCTAAACGGAAGGCCCTATGGCAAAAAGGATTAAAATCTGTGATCACTTTTATTTTTTATCAAAAATCATTTTTTTTGGGTGAAAACATAAAAGTCAATTTTCTGGCTAAACGGAAAGCACTACGGCAAAACTGATTAAAATCTGTGATCACTTTTATTTTGTACTAAAAATCGATTTTTTGATGAAAACATAAAAGTCCATTTCCTGGCTAAACGGAAGGCTCCAGACCAAAAAGGGCTAAAATCTGTGATCACTTATATTTTCTACCAAAAATCAATGTTTGGGTGAAGACATAAAAGTCCATCTTCTGGCTAAACGGAAGGCTCTAGGGCAAAAAGGGTTAAAATCTGTGATCACTTTTATTTTCTACCAAAAATCAATTTTGAGGTGAAAACATAAAAGTCCATTTTCTGGCTAAACGGAAGGCCCTATGGCAAAAAGGATTGAAATCTGTGATCACTTTTATTTCGTACAAAAAATCGATTTTTTAGTGAAAACGGAAGGCCCTAGGGCAAAAAGGATTAAAATCTGAGATCACTTTTATTTCCCACAAAAAATCTATTTTCGGGTGAACACATAAAAGTCCATTTTCTGGCTAAACGGAAGGCCCTAGGGCAAAAAGGATTAAAATCTGTGATCACTTTTATTTTCTACCAAAAATCAATTTTGAGGTGAAAACATAAAAGTCCATTTTCTGGCTAAACGGAAGGCACTACGGCAAAAAGTATTAAAATCTCTGATCACTTTTATTTTATACCAAAAATCGATTTTTTGTTTCATCAAACCAAAAATAATTTTTTTGGGTGCAAACATAAAACTCCAATTTCTGGCTAAACCGAAGGCCCTAGGGCAAAAAGGATTAAAATCTGTGATCACTTTTATTTTGTACTAAAAATCGATTTTTTATTTTATTTTATATCAAAAATCAAATTTTTGGCTGAAAACATAAAAGTCCATTTTCTGGCTAAACGGAAGGCCCTAGGACAAAAAAGGCTAAAATCTGTGATTACTTTTATTTTCTTCCAAAAATCAATTTTTGGGTGAAAACATAAAAGTCCATTTTCTGGCTAAACGGAAGGCTCTATTGCAAAAAGGATTAAAATCTGTGATCACTTTTATTTTATACCAAAAATCGATTTTTTTGATGAAAACATAAAAGTCCACTTTCTGGCTAAACGGAAGGCCCTAGGCCAAAAAGGGCTAAAATCTGTGATCACTTTTATTTTCTACTAAAAATTGAATTTTGGGTGAAAATATAAAAGTCCATTTTCTGGCTAAACGGAAGGCTCTAGGGCAAAAAAGATTAAAATTTGTGATCACTTTTATTTCCTACAAAAAGTCGATTTTTGGGTGAAAACATAAAAGTCCATTTTCTGGCTAAACGGAAGGCCCTACGGCAAAAAGGATAAAAATCTGTGATCACTTTTATTTCCTACAAAAAATCGATTTTTGGGTGAAAACATAAAAGTCCATTTTCTGGCTAAACGGAAGGCCCTAGGGCAAAAAGGATTAAAATCTGTGATCACTTTTATTTCGTACCAAAAATCAATTTTTGGTTGAAAATAGAAAGTCAATTTTCTGGCTAAACGGAAGACTGGCAAAAAAGGCAAAAAGGATTAAAATTTGTGATCACTTTTATTTTCTACCAAAAATCAATTTTGAGGTGAAAACATAAAAGTCCATTTTCTGGCTAAACGGAAGGCCCTAGTGCAAAAAGGATTAAAATTTGTGATCACTTTTACTTTCTACAAAAAATTGATTTTTGGGTGAAAACATAAAAGTCTATTTTCTGGCTAAACGGAAGGCCCTAGGACTTTTATTTTCTACCAAAAATCAATCTTTTTGGGTGAAAACATAAAAGTCCGTTTTCTGGCTAAACGGAAGGCCCTAGGGCAAAAAGGATTCAAATCTGTGATCATTTTTATTTCCTATCAAAAATCAGTTTTTTAGTGAAAACATAAAACTCCAATTTCTGGCTAAATGGAAGGCCCTAGGCCAAAAAGGATTAAAATCTGTGATCACTTTTATTTCTTACCAAAAATCAATTTTGAGGTGAAAACATAAAAATGTATTTTCTGGCTAAACGGAAGGCTCTAGGGCAAAACGGATTAAAATCTGTAATCACTTTTATTTCTTACCAAAAATCAATTTTGAGGTGAAAACATAAAAGTCCATTTTCTGGCTAAGGATTAAAATCTGTGATCACTTTTATTTTCTACCAAAAACCAATTTTTGGGTAAAAACATAAAAATCCATTTTCTGACTAAACGGAAGGCTCTAGGGCAAAAAGGATTAAAATTTGTGATCATGTTTATTTTATACCAAAAATCAGTTTTTGGGTCAAAATAAGTATAAAAGTCCATTTTCTGGCTTAACGGAAGGCCCTAGGCCAAAAAGGATTAAAATCTGTGATTACTTTTATTTTCTACCAAAAACCAATTTTTGGGGTGAAAACATAAAGATCCATTTTCTGGCTAAATGGAAGACTCTAGGGCAAAAAGGATTAAAATCTGTGATCACTTTTATTTCCTACCAAAAATCAACTATAACTAAACTAGAACTGAACTGGATCTGAACTAGAACTGAGCTAGAATTGAACTAGAACTGAAATAGATCTGAACTAGAACTGAGCTAGAACTGAACTAAAACTGAACTAGAATTAAACTGGAACTGAACATGAACAAATTGTAATAAATTAAATAACCAAGTTTGTTCTTTATCTTCTCGTAAGATTGTAAAATAACGATATTTCAAAATTTGTGTTAATTAACAGCAACATTAATATTTTTGTCGTTATCTTTTTAAAAGAAAATATTGACTGTTTTGATTTGCCTTGACCAAATTTAATGGTCAATTTATTGTTATTTGTTCTGTTCCTTTATGTCAAAATAAGTTATTCCACAGAATATAAATTACTTTGCTGTACAAATAATAGAATGAAAAAAAAGGCAGAAAGCAGTCGTTTTGCCAACCAACCATCTTCAGAATATAATTTCACAGTCATATTCATTTATCAGCTTCAGATGGTTAAGCTTTTATTGCAGGATTTATGGCAACACGAAAGCATATCGTTATGAGGGATAAAAAGGATATGACAAACAAAAAACAAAAAAGGAATTTCTTATAATATGTAGCTTTAGTAGTTGAGTTGAATACAATTATAAGGATGAGAGCATCATAAGAAAAAATTCATAATTTGCCAGCATTTTCCATTTTAATCAATGTCATAATATTGTTGAATTAATGTGATCTCCTTACTCCCTTCGGAGGCAATAAATTAAACATTTCAGATTTTATTTTTGTTTTCGATTTTATCTTTCTCTTTTTTTTCTTTTGTTTAACAAATAATTCAATAATAAATTAATACACATTTCCATTAACATGTTGTTGTTTTCATTAAGTGCTTTTTATAAACTTTAATATAAAGGATTAAAATGTCTGGAATTTTTATTAAATTTATGATAAGTAAATTTTTTTTTAGAAATTATTGATAAAATGAAAGTTTTCTTAAAGAATGATAAAAATTCTCTTAAAGAATGGTGGTTTTAAAAATTTTTGTTTTGGTTTTTGGGGGTTTTGATTTGTCTTATGCAAATATTATTTGCCACCAAAAGCTATTCCTTCAATTCAATGGCAAAATTTTACAAAATAAAAAATTTTAATAAACCAAAGTCTTCAAATTATCCTTTTTTTGTTTTGATATGTTGAGAGTTTTGGCATTTCGGTAGCAGAAAAGTGGAAGCATATTTTGCAACAAATAATTGAAAAATAACATGAGTATTTACTTAAAATGTTGCTAAAAAAAAGCTAGACTTTCCGTTTTCCATAGAAAACCCCACAAAATAAACAATTTTCACAAAAAAGCCGAAACCACCAGTTAAACAAACAAAATGAACATTTTAAAATTCTCTTGATTGTCTCAACAACTTTAAATAAAAGTTATCCTAACCCCAAGCCAAATTAAGTGTTCTTTAAAAAAAAACTTCATAAAAAAATGTCTCTTAAAAACTTCAAACCAAAATGCTTTTAAATTTAAACAAATTTATGCACAAAATAAAAACCTTTAATTAATATTAATAGCCTTAATGTTAAAAAAAACCCAGCAGCCAAATTTAAGCTAAAAGAAAAAAAATTTATTTATCATTGACAATATTTTGTAAATGCCATAGACACACATACAATGAAATATTTTATATTTCATTTTCTAAATAACTGCCAAAGGATTCCAGGATTCATACAAATCTATTCTTTTCACAGCATAACTAGAGAAGAAAAATGAAATGCAAATATATTCACCCTTTTTATAATTTACAACTGAATCCAGCAACAGCATCAGGATCCGGCAACAAACAGCATTTGTAAATAGACTCTTCAAATACCAAGCGTCAAGTCAATCATTGAAAATAAACACAATCAAAGCTACTACTGCACAAATACAGTTATACTAATATCCCGTTAGTTTTTGAAAATATAATTGTTTACTAGTTCAGTTCTAATTCAGTTCTAGTTCAGTTCTAGTTCAGTTCTAGTTCAGTTCTAGTTCAGTTCTAGTTCAGTTCTAGTTCAGTTCTAGTTCAGTTCTAGTTCAGTTCTAGTTCAGTTCTAGTTCAGTTCTAGTTCAGTTCTAGTTCAGTTCTAGTTCAGTTCTAGTTCAGTTCTAGTTCAGTTCTAGTTCAGTTCTAGTTCAGTTCTAGTTCAGTTCTAATTCAGTTCTAGTTCAGTTCAAGTTTATTTATACCACACTATATTCCTACTATCAAAAAATGGGTGTAGTGTATCAAATAGTCGTATTCACCTGAATTTTTTTCACTCTAGTTTAAGGAAATGATATACATATACTTCTTGCTTTTATTTACTGACATTTCAGGTGATAGAACATTTGTGTATATATTATTTTTTTGAATTTCGGATAAGTATAGCGTGGGTTGGTTTATAATTTTTTTTTTTTTTAGAAAGATTTTTGGAGATGCATTGAATGAAATTGTGTTTTATGGAACCATAGATACAATTTGAAGTAACAAGCAGTCGTACAGCACAAGTCTCTTGCTGTATTGAAATTAGAAATATAAAATTACTTATAGACAAAGGGCACTTTGACCTCTTATGATCTCTCTATCACCAAGATTTCAAATAAAAGAATATAAAGTTCATAGCTCACACTTTTGAGACAATTCCCACAAGTCAAAAATCTTAACTTTCAATATCTGCATTTACTATTGCGAGTCTAGAGTTTTGTGTAAATGTTTGTTTCCATTAAAAAAGCTTAGTGGAAGTGGGAGTAGCAAACATAGCTCACGAACACTCGTTATTTATATGATGATTTTGATTTGCATTTTAAAGAAAATTTGCATAAAATACAAGCATCAAGTTGATTACTTTTCCTCTTTTCACTCACAAACACACACACATACTCATCGTTCACTTAAAGCAACAGAGACATGTCGAGTTGAGATATTTGGATTTACAACAATTCATAAATTGTATATAAGTACATATAAACTAACAAGTAGCTTTAGTATGTTAGCTATCTGCCTAGCCATTTGGAAATTTTTATAGCTAATGATTTTTTTTTCTTTTTTTCACATATTTCAAGCAATTTTAAATTCAAAATTGCAACATCACAACATTAAGTTGTGTAATATGTTTTTTTTATAAAAAAAATCATTTTTGACAATGTTTAATTTCCCACTGGGTTATAAACTCCATGTTAGTTTATTGATAATAAATTGTATGTATAAATATGTATATACTGTTAACAAGGATAAATAAAGTATCGTATTGCAACTCATAGAAAAATGTCTGGGTAATTTTATAGAAAGAAAAACATGAACTTATATATAGATATTATTTCTCGGAAGTTTTAAACCGAATAGACTACATTAAGGAATATATAATGGACTATAGTCTAGACTCTAGAATAGACAATAGTGTGGACTATAGAATAGACTATAGTCTGGACTATAGAATATACTATAGTCTGGACTATAGAATAGACTATAGTCTGGACTATAGAATAGACTATAGTCTGGACTATAGAATAGACTATAGTCTGGACTATAGAATAGACTATAGTCTGGACTATAGAATAGACTATAGTCTGGACTATAGAATAGACTATAGTCTGGACTATAGAATAGACTATAGTCTGGACTATAGAATAGACTATAGTCTGGACTATAGAATAGACTATAGTCTGGACTATAGAATAGACTATAGTCTGGACTATGGAAAAGAATATAGTCTGAACTATACATTCAAAATTTTTATCAAGAAATAAAATTTTCGATTTTCTACTTAATATACAAAAATTTTTCACATAAGTTTGTAAATCATATTTACGGACTCCATAAATTTTTCACTGATAGAAAATGTCCAACTTATCTTTTCCCACTTAACCTCACTAACAAGTTTTTTTTTTATAAACTTAAAACTAATAATAACTTTTTTGTAAAATCATCAAAATAAATTAAGTGAAAGTGACACGCCAAATATGTTCATGATAATAAAAGTTTTTTATTTTTTGCTTTTTAAGAACTACGAGTAAGTAAGAAAAACTTTTCAGCAATCTTTTGCTCTAAAATTTCTTAACAAATATATAAAAATATAAAATGTAATTTCAAAATATCAGAGCTGTATGAACTAATAGCAATATAATAAACTGAATGAGAAAGTTTTGCCAGCATCAGGAAGGATGTATGAGCTCTATTTTTAAAAAGTTTTACTAAAAATATTCTATATACATACACACATACATGCATATATTTAACGTAATAAAATTACCTTAGTAAAATTATTCTTACACTTTACAATGTCACTGCAGGGGAAAGAATGAAAATCTTGTTCGGAATGAACCTGTTTGCTGCAATTTTTATTTTTCGTTTTTTACATGATAAAGTTAAATTTAATCGAATTTATTTTTTATATTGATATTGATACCTTGTCATATGTGTTCATATGTTTATGAGGATGTTTGTTAGTTTTCTAGAAATTGAGTTTGTATTGAGTTTTATAGACATTCTACTACCTGTGAAAAGCATTTGCTTAGTTAAGTTTAAAACAAATTTAGTACCTGCAATCTTTACATACTAGTATTACCTATCTGTCAATTAGTCTAACTCCACAATATGGCCTCGTCGCCAAGAATACCGCAACTATTTTGGCAAAAGGTTAATTTATGTTGTTCCATATTTCTTATAACAAGATTAAATATTTATGATAACAAATCGGATTCCAAGAAAATACCAGTTCAAATGCTATTTCGTTCATTTCCCATAATTTTCTTCAATCGTCTGACAATTTAAATTTCATATTTCATTTGTTAACAATACACTGACACCTGAACATCAAACCATACATGTTGGCATTGAATTGTATAATAGTAACCCTGCAGTTTCAATAATCTATAATCAAGACTATTAAGCTAAGGACAATATAGTATGTTATATAGTCAAAACCATAGACTGATCTTTAGTAAAGCTGATCTATATTTAAGGATATAGAATGGCCTATAGTTAAGAACATGACTGATCAATAGAATATGGACTGATCTATAGTCAGGACTATAGACTATAGATCTAAAGTCAGGACTATAGACTGATCTATTGTCAGGACTATAGACTGATCTATAGTCAGGACTATAGACTGATCTATAGCCATGCCTATAGACTGATCTATAGTCTGGACTATAGATTGATCTATAGTGTGGACTATAGACTGATCTATAGTCTGGACTATAGACTGATCTATAGACTGATCTTTAGTCAAGACTATAGACTGATCTATAGTCAAGACTATAGACTGATCTATAGTCAAGACTATAGACTGATCTATAGTCAAGACTATAGACTGATCTATAGTCAAGACTATAGACTGATCTATAGTCAAGACTATAGACTGATCTATAGTCATGAAAAAAGACTGATCTATAGTCAAGACTATTGACTGATCTTTAATCAAGACTATTGACCGATCTTAAAACTATAAACAGATCTGAAGTATAATCTATAGTTAATTTAAAGTTATATTTTGCGATATTTAAAAACTGCAAGGTAAATATTTATTCTCTAGCATGTTTTAGTTTCTTCTTAACTTGTAGCATTTTAGTCCAATTTACTTGTATTTTTATCTTATGGGTTTTTTATTTATTCTTCTTATTCTCCGTCATTCTAATACATGCAAGTTTCCTGACACACAATCACATATTATAATGCCCTTCCTCCTCCTACTTTACCATTTCGATTTCCTGTTAAAGGAAGTAATAGCAAAAACCAACAATTGATACTTGTAATAAATACATATCACCTCGTTGAGTCCTTGTTTGTATGCATAAATATTTAGTTGATTCTTTTTTCTACTTCGTAATGTTTTTGTTCTGGTATATTTACACATTTACTTACACCTTTATTACCAATTTGATTTGATTGCTTTAGATATAAAGGTTTAGTTTTTCATGTAAATAGTATAAATATAGTAAAAATATGTTTGTAAGTTGAAAAAATATTACTTAAGCTAAAGCAAGCAAAAATATGCTCCAAAATAATTTAGGTTCAATTTATGTCCATATTATTGCACAGTTTAAAATATGCAATTGTTCGTTTCCCACTTGGGTGGGTTCACACATATTTTGTTTTTATTATTTTCAAATTGTTATCATTTTCAAAAAAAATTCATTCATTATTTTTACATGTTTTAAACCGCTTTTAGGTTTAAAATACAAATACGTATGAATATTTTGTTTCTATAGAATTTACATGTTCATATACATACATAAATGAGATTTAAATAAAATGTTGTGTATAAAAGTATTTTATTTATTGAGTGGAAATATGCAGTTGCTCCCATAGGGCATTTTTTTTTGCTATAGAAATATTCAAAATTTAAACCAACAGATGGCACATTTATGATTACACAGCATTTAAAGATTTACAAAATATTTTGAATTTTACAATATATAATTTAAAATTTATTGCTTTGTATTTATTTACTGCATAATAAAGTATATTTTACCAAATGAATAAATATTGTTGATAAATTTGATAAAAAATTAATTTAAATTCAATTTGATTTTAAATATTTTATATTTTGTAAAATATAATAATTGCATAAATTATAATATTTTAAGTAAAGAGAATTCGGATTGGAGAGATGAATAGAATATATATAATTGGATCTTCTTGACTATTTATTGCCATGGCTATATCAATCTACTAAGGGTAATAAGCTTATAGTTAAGTTTATAAACTATTTATAGTCAAGACTTCTTATAGTTAAGATTATAAACTATTTATAAACAAGACTATCTATAGTGTAGATTAAAGACTATTTATAATCAAGCTTATAGACCATATATAAACTATTTATAATCTAAACTATAGACTATCTATAGCCAAGACTATAGTCTAGACTAGTCTATAGTCAAGACTATAGACTATCTATACACGAGACTATAAAACATCTATAGTATAGACTATAGTCAAGCCTCAAGAAAATAGATTATCCAATGTCAAGACTATCTATAGTCAAGAATAAAGACTATATTTTGTCAAGAATATAGACTATCTATAGTCAAGAATATAGGCTATCTATAGTCAAGATTATAGACTATCTATATTCAGGACTATAGACTATCTATAGTCAGGACTATATAATATCTATAGTCAGGATTATAAACTATCTATAGTCTAAACTATAGATTATCTATGGTCAGGACTACAGAATATCTATAGTCAGGATTATAAACTATCTATAGTCCTGACTATAGAAAATCTATAGTCCTGACTGTAGACAATCAAGTGTCAGGACTGTAGACTATCTATAGTCAGGACTATAGACAATCTATAGTCAGCACTATAGACTATCTGTAGTCAGTACTATATACTATCTATAGTCAAGACTATAGACTATATAAAGTCAAGACTATAGACTATGTATAATCAAGACTATAGACTATCTACAGACAAGACTATAGACTATCTACAGTGACGACTACAACTATCTATAGTCAGGACTAAAGACTATGTATAGTCAGCACCATAGACTAGCTATAGTCAGGACTATGACTAGCTATGAATAGCTATAGTCAGGACTATGACTAGCTATAGTCAGGACTATGATTAGCTATAGTCAGGACTATAGACTAGCTATATTCAAGACTATAGACAATATATAGTTAAGACTATAGACTTTATATAGTCAAGACTATATACTTTATATAGTCAAGAGTATGGACTTAATATAGTCAAGACTTTAAACTATCTGTAGTCAAGACTATTGACTATCTATATTCAAGGCTATAGACTATCTATAGTCAAGACTATAGACTATCTATAGTCAACACTAAAGACTATCTATAGTCAAGACTGTAGACTATTTGTAGTCAAGGCAATATACAGTCAATATTATGGATTCTTTAAAATTAAGAATAGGTAAAGAACGTCTTTAAGATCCCCCTAGTCCAGCAGAGTTCCTAAAGCTTAACTTATATTTTTAAAAAATCCCATCCTATTTTTGAGATTTTTTATTTAGGAAGTCTCATTTGACACAAATTGTCCACCAGTCTAATGAATTGTTATTGAAATAAATAAAAATAAATTATATTTAAAAATTTGTCACACAAATTTAATATGCACACAACATTCAACACTCACACTCTAACAGCCAAAATGACAGAAAAATATAAAAAGTTTAAAAAAAAAATCCGAAAAAATGACATGCAAATATTTCACACACAAGAAACACTAAATGACAGTCATGGTATTTGAAAAAAAAAAATATCAAAAATACTATAGTGTTTTAAAATATGAAATGTATCTGATAATGACATTTATTGTTTTTCATATAATTGGGGGAAAATTAAAAAAAAAGTTCACGGTAGAAAAAATGCTTGTATTGACATTAAACCACAGAACTGTATGGGGCATTGTGGTTCTCGCTACCAGATGAGGAGGTGGGTCAATAAAGGAAGTCGACGAAAATTGTGAAATACAGACATTAAATAAATTTGAAAAAATGACGTTTTTCTTCATGTGATATAATCACTATTTAAAAGACTTTTGATCGGTTGTCTATTTTCAACTATATATAAAAAACACTAAAAATCTAAATTCAGAGCAATAAAACTCGTTATTAAGTACATTTTTCCCACTTAACAAATATTGATTTTATTTATAAATAAAAAAATATCTACTTCTTTTATTTTTCTATATATTTTGTAAGTGAAAGCTGTTTAAGGAAATTGAAACTGTAATATTTACAAGATTATTTTTACGCCTAGTCATGGCAAACTCAAGTATTTGTTAAAACTTTAACTATGTAAAACATTCTCAAAAACCTACGCTACACTTTTCATGTTTTCTGCTTAGCGAAAGACCACTAAATAACTTGTCCACAATTTGTTGCATTTTATTAATTATTTTTAGTTTTGAAAAATTTAGAGCCACAGGCAGTGTTAAAGTTATATTATTAATCGGGCCATAGTTTGATTTACATATTATCGAAGACTAATTTATATTTTTTAGAAAGGTTACCGATTTGGTACTGATTCCATTAAAAAAGCCCAATGTTTTTCACTGATCTATAGTCAAACTATAGACCGATCTATAGACAAAAGCCTAACGTTTTTCACTGATCTATAGACAAAACTATAGACTGATCTATAGTCAAGATTATAGACTGGTCTATAATCAAGACTATAGACTGATCTATATTCAAGACTATAGACTGATCTATAGTCAAGACTATAGACTGATCTGTAGTCAAGACTAAAGATTGATCTATAGTCAAGACTATAGACTGATCTATAGTCAAGACTATAGACTTATCTATAGTCAAGACTATAGACTGATCTATAGTCAAGACTA
>NC_060954.1:58393165-58403165 GCF_022045245.1 Lucilia cuprina
TATAGTCAAGACTATAGACTGAACTATAGTCAAGACTATAGACTGAACTATAGTCAAGACTAGAGACTTATCTATAGTCAAGACTATAGACTGATCTATAGTCAAGGCTGTAGACTGATCTATAGTCAAGGCTGTAGACAGATCTATAGTCAAGACTGTAGACAGATCTATAGTCAAGAATGTAGACAGATCTATAGTTAAGACTATAAACTGATCAATAGTCAAGACTATAGAGTGATCTATAGTCAAGATTATAGAGTGATCTATAGTCAAGACTATAGAGTGATCTATAGTCAAGACTATAGAGTGATCTATAGTCAAGACTATAGAGTGATCTATAGTCAGGAATATAGAGTGATCTATAGTCAAGACTATAGAGAGATCTATAGTCAAGACTATAGAGTGATCTATAGTCAAGACTATAATGTGATCTATAGTCAAGATTATAGAGTGATCTATAGTCACGACTATAGACTGATCTATAGTCCAGACTATAGAGTGATCTATAGTCAAGATAATAGGGTGATCTATAGTCAAGACTGTAGACTGAAATATAGTCAAGGCTGTAGACTGATCTATTTCAAATATATTTTTAAAGGTCCTTAGAATCAAAAAGAGAGTTGATTGCGGTGCCCTAGACCCTTGTGTTGTGATTAGCGTATATCAAATTGTTGGGCATAATTAAGAAAACGATAGAAAAAATATTCAAAAAGAAAACTTGAGAAAGCGTTTGCATTTTTTTTTAGCCATTTTATGAAATAATTGTTAAGTGGCTGCCATTACCAGTTTTCATACTTTTGCTTTACTTTACCATAACAGGAAAATTATCGTATTTCCGTTCGTGGGGTTTTGGAAAACTATATTATGTGTGAATATTAGGGTATTCTGAGGTTATGTTTAAAAATCATGAAAAAAATATTTAGTTTTGATAAAATATTGTAAAATCCATCCTTAAAAAACGACATTCATTAAAGTAAGCACTTATGTATAGTTACTTGTAAGTAATTACTTAACTACTTCTTAATAATGCTGCTGGTATGTAGTAGATATTGAAAAGTTTGTTCTTGAGTAAGTTAAGTTCATTGACATGTTTTAGCTGGATTCTTTAGCTGACCCTAATGTCTTAATAAATCAAGAATCAAAATTAAACTTTAAACAGCCATTTATGGCAATATGGTTTCAGCGTTAAACCCCAACTTTTTGATATAATGCCGGTAGATCTTAAAATTATAAATAAAAATGTATATGATTAAAAAGTACAACCTACAGACAAATTTAAATTATATAATAAATAATTTCAACACATTGCTCTTAACCAGCAACTCCCACCTAAAGGTATAATGTTTTTATTCGAATTTAAAACTTAATAAATAAGAATTGAAATAAATAAAAAACATAAAAAACACCAGGTGTATTTGACATTTGTCACTCAAGTTTAACGAGAGTTAGTTAGTTTTGCTTGTTAAGCCAAAGAGTAGGAAATAATGGTGGCACAAAGGATTCGCGTAGCAGTCACTTTAAAGAACGTAACTGATTGATTGTCTCGCCTACTCGTTGGTATTTTAAGATAACATTCCTTTAAGAATTTAAAAAACAAAAAGAAATCCTTTATCAGAATTTCTTACTGAAAATACCTGTTGTATGTGTGTGCTTTAGAAAAAAATTTCCATGTAAATGTTTTCTTTAATCCTGATAAGGTGTTTTTGCCTGTTGATGCGTATATGTGTGTTTCCGATTGTTATGTCAAAATGAAAAATCATGTTTTGACAGGCAATCTTTTACTTTTGTTAAAGATTTACCAAAAAACACACACACCCAACTTCAAAAGGAAAACTTTTATTCACTTCATTCACTCACTCATTCTTAAGCTGTTTTTTGGTTTTCCCCGACTTGCTAGTAAATCTCTTGTTAAAATTTAAAATCTTTTGATGTCAAGCAAAATACCCGATAGTTTTAAAAGGGGATAACAACAACAAATACTTAATTAAAGTTAAAATTTTGACAATTTAGGAAAAAATGTACTTGACAAATAAACAAGATTTTTTGATAAATGAAAACAAGTACATACTTTCTTAAAACAAGAACACAAGTTCTTAAAATCAGAACGACAATAAAATAATTGTAACAGAACCTAGTTATTTCAACTTAACTACGACAGATTTGATCAAAGACTGCCGGGTACATATTAACTTCTTTATTTCAGCTTGTAAGAGTTTACTTACTAAATATGTCTGTATGTATGTGTAAGGTCATGAGGTCGAGAGAGTGGGAAAACAACTTAAATACCCTGATTAGAAAGCTATTTTATGAAGTCAGTTTTTATTTTTGTAAATTTTTTTTTTTAAGTTAGCAGATTTTTATTTACCACAAAAAAGAAGAAATTAAAAAAATAAGGAATTTTGAGGTTAAATAAAATTATGAATTTGGTTTTATTAAGCAAAGAATTTATAATATTAATGTTGAAAGAAAAATAAGAAAATTAATAATATATTAAAATTTTTCTATAAACTCAAAAAAAAAAAGAATTAAGTAATTTGCTATTAAATCATTTCTAGGAGAAATCAATCAGAGATGGAATGTAAAGTAAAACTGTAAAAAATATAATTTTCGATACTAAGTAGAATAAACTAAACCTTCCTCAAAATAATACGGATCGCTTTCAAATGTAGGATATTTGAAGGTTTCCTTAAACCTGGTACAAAATAGTCTATGTAAATACGGAACCGGTCACAAAAATTAGTTCATAGACAAGACCCTTGATAAACCTAAATAGCCAATAAACTAGATCATAGACTGATCTATCTATCTATCTATATATCTATCTATCTATCTATCTATCTATCTATCTATCTATCTATCTATCTATCTATCTATCTATCTATCTATCTATCTATCTATCTATCTATCTATCTATCTATCTATCTATCTATCTATCTATCTATCTATCTATCTATCTATCTATCTATCTATCTATCTATCTATCTATCTATCTATCTATCTATCTATCTATCTATCTATCTATCTATCTATCTATCTATCTATCTATCTATCTATCTATCTATCTATTTATCTATCTATCTATCTATCTATCTATCTATCTATCTATCTATCTATCTATCTATCTATCTATCTATCTATCTACGTAGGGAGAGGACAGTTCTGCCTGCACTTTCGAATTTCGTTCTAAGAAACTTTTTCTAAAGGTCACCATATGAAGTGATTTCCTGCAATATTTACCATAAGTCCAGAAAGCGTACTTGACCTCTTTTAATCTAACCTCATTTAATCTATGAAATAAACATAATAAATTAACTGCAAAGTGAGTTTATTTCAAAAACTGTGTAGCAGACTTTTTTAAGCTCATAAATTATTTCTAATCGAGAGATTTGTCTTTAACTTTATGTATTTAGAAAAAAGAGAAATCATAAAAAATTACCTGCTGAGTAATTGATATAAATGACTAGGATAATGTGCAGTAATACGAATATTACACTTGATATTTATATCAGAAATACAAAGAAATTTTTTTTTAACAAAACCTATGCCAGCCTAAGTAAAAAGTTATTCCCAGCAAATAAAAAAAATTTTAATTAAATTACTAATTAAAACAAATGCAGGAATTATGAAATATATTTATATTTATTAAGACAATAGTACAAAAAATATGTACATTTTAAGGAACTTAGTAAGTTTAAAATTTAAGGCAAAATAATTCAATCAAAGGCAATATTAAGTGCAAAAATGCAACATTTTTCCGCCTTTTTAAGTTAATTTTTTAACAGCTCACAGTGCGAAAGTAATACTTGATAAAAGATTTTGTTAAATTTCTATTTACTGGCATGCAACTGACATTAATAGCTACTAAAGGTGTTTAATATTGATGTTGTTTTTGTTGTTATAATTTATTTGTTTTGAATATTAAATAAGAAAAACAATAACAACTACAACCATACCAACCAAGACATGTAATATTAAGTGATATTTATAGTCTCATCATAAAAATTGATGGGGATCACACACAGCTAGACAACAGACAAAGGCTGGTTGGCTGGTTTGGTTGGATGGTGATGATGATGTTGTTGTTGTTGTTACTGTTGTTGATGACAATGTTGTCGAGTCGAAAAATCACAGACAGACACTTTGACAGACAGCCAGGGCAAAAACTGATTTGACATATTTTATGTCTATAAATTGTCAAGGGGTGACAAACAGACAGACAGACAGACGGACAGACATAAATTTTTCAGTCTATTTGTCTGCATGTAAGATTGACAAAGTTTTTTTTTGCTTTTCATCGTTCATACATACATATGTAAAAAATAAATGACACTTTCTTCTTTTTTTTCATCATCATTTAGTTGTCAGCGAAGTTCGTTTATATTGTGTTCAGATTTTAATAATAAAAAAAAAAACACATAAAGGGGGAGGTGTTTTTTCCATATAAGTATTTATAATTTTTTTAAATACATACTTATTATAAGCTTGTTGTGTTGTTTAAAGCAACTTGTTATAGTTTATAGGTGACAAGATAAAATTTGTTACAATTCCCAGCAGTTTTCGAGAGATCAGTGTATCCTCTTAAGGCAGCATTGTTTTCAAATTTCTTTTTAGACGTTCACTTATAACTTTTACGATTGTATGATTAGTGTTCAGAGGTAATCAAGCTAGTATACAGAAGGAAAACTTAGTAGAATTGTACCGAAATTGTAACAATCCGTTGTCAAAAGTGAGCTTACCAGGTTTGTTAAGATTTAGGCAACGGATTTGTATAAAATTGAAAATAGTTAGCATTTTGACAATGCATTGTTTCCAAAGCCAGAACGCATTGTTGTCATTTTGATTACGGTTTGTGTCATTTCGGCTACCTACACACCGGAAATGACTGATTCTACATTCAAACTTGTTTTTGTATTGATTTGTTGCTGTTTTCTTTTGTTAGGTTAGTTTACGTGGGTTGCTAGCTAGCAAGTGTGTTCACTTGGAGGCCTCGTGGACTATTGTGATACCCTTAGAATTACCATTCCATAATATTGAAGGAATGGTTTCCCTCCCTAATATCGTTCGGTCTCTGTGTGTACCAGATGGTGCTTTCAATAAAACCGATCATGTTCACTAGTGACGCATCTCAGAAAACGGTCTAGATCATGAAATAGATCTCTACCAAGATATAGAAGTCTGTGCTCTTGTAAGGCTGGGCAGTCATATAGAAGGTGTTGTACCGATTTCACTTCTTCTTCGTCCAAGCAGTTTTTACAATAGCTGTAATTTGGGTAGCTTATACGTTCCGACATATGTCCAATCATACAGTGACCAGTAATTATGCAAGTTAGAAGCCTAATCGAGTTATTACTAAGAGACAAGAGAGTCCTAGTCCTATCTGTTGTCAGTGTGGGCCAGAACCGTCTTGATATTCTACAAGTGGTGTCAGGTGAGTGTAAATAGTATTTTGCGCAAAGGTTGAGTCTAGGGACGACTTTTTGGTTGCGCATTCTTCAGATATTTCATTTCCCAGGATGACCTGTATTCCTGGAACCCATATCATCTCAACGTGATGCTTGTCAGTTATGCCAATGATCGAATACATATCATATATCTCTTTTTGATGGACTGTGCAAGTGTCAGGTAGTCGAAGAGACAGCAGAAGATTCAGTTCTTCGAAGAATATTCCCGATCCCGTGCCCGTTTCTGTTTTTGTGTCATCAGTTTAGATTAAGATCACGTCGTCCCTTAGGACAGTGTTGACGGCCCAATCATCCTTTATCGGTATTTTGGTCTTGAATGAGCTATTAAAATTAAGTGTAAATAGAATGTAGAACATTTTTGTTGTTGATTTGACAACTATTCTAACATACTTTGACAACGAATGTTATTGAAAACTTATAAACACAATATTAAAACATCACTTTTCCTTATGTATAGTCAACTGTCACTATACAGTCTCTAGGTAATCTGCAGAGAAGTCAGTATAGTAATTTATTAGGAAAATGTTATTCAATATTATTGAAGGATCAACGTGTTACTTTTGAGTCTGAAATACATTTAAATACGTTCTTCAAAAGGGAAATAAAATCTGTTTTTCACAGTCATCGCTCCACACTACCGGGTTATTAATTACATTTAACATTATCATTTATACATGTATACATGACATGTAAAGTTCATTGATTCTACAAACATATGTACATGTTTTTCATTTTATTTTCGTCTGTATTGGATGTTTTCTTTTTATACTTTTAATTTAATTTTTAAGGTTATTAACAATATATAACGAAAATACCTTTTTTTATCTAACAATTTGTTTTGTACAATTTTCAAACATATATATTTTCTATGTAAAAAAAAGAAAAGTTCAATCAACTTGTTAATAGCCCTACCAGCAGGATGATTTTATATTATTGTTTAAATTAAATTTTATTTATCTAAGTTTCATTGTTAGATAAATTGTTTTTATTTTACAAAAAAACAAAACAGCATGAACTTGAAATTACATTTATAACGATATTTGCATTTGGGTACAAATTAACTTTTCAGTTAATGATACCAGTTCATTTAACTGTATAAATAATTGCATATTAAAATTAACAGGTTCATTTAATTCTTTTCTTTTTTATTTAGATAATTAACTATAATTTATCATTTTGACAGAAGAATAAACAGTTTCTTAAAGATTTATGTACAATTGTATTAATTTGACAATGGTGAGCCAAAGATTTACTAGAAAATTCTTGGAGTAATTTTAAGAAACTCTATTGTTTAAATGTTGTAATTCTCATTTAGTTAAGAAGATTTTTTTATATAATGTCATTAACATAAAACTCTATATATAGACGAATAAACAGTTTCTTGAAGATTTACGTAGAATTGTATAAATTTGACATTGATTACAAAAATCAAGCTTAGAATTTATTAGAAAAATCTTGAAGTGATTTAAAAACTTTATTGTTTAAATCTTGTAATTCTCATTTAGTTAAGAAGATTTTTATATTAAAAGGGTCATTATGTCATTAACATAAAACTCTCCTTTTTAGTCTATTTTCTAAAGGGATTTATAAAAGACGTTATAAATTTCAGATACAATAAATCTCTCTAGACGTAACCTAAAATTTTAGCCATCTGACCCCCCTATTCATAAAGAAATTAATAGACTTTTTTTAAGTTTATTAGTTACACTTTGCATATAAAATTCCTACAATAACCCATTAATAACTTTATTAGGCATTTATGAAAAGTCTTTAACAAATGTGCACCAACCTAATGCTACTGCAATTACGCATAAATAGCGAAGTATACATATCCAGTAGAAATAAAACGAAGTACTTCCAAAAGAATAACATTTATAACTACTTCAAAAGTAACACTAAGTGATTTTCTTTACGTTCTATGGAAGTAATGTTTTTTTGACTTCCACAGAAGCGAAAAAATCCAATTTTATTAAAAATTTGATGTATATAGTTATATGTGTTCAAATCATCACTTCCTTAGGTATTTTTCAATAATTCCATTGAGTAAATTCTACTTCTTTTTCGCTTCTTTGGAAGTTCTTTTTTTTTTGTTGGATAATGTCCTTAAAGCACTAGCCTCCAAGCAACACTTGGGGTATGGACAAAGAAATCTTGTTGGCTACATTATTGAAAACAATTGGCAAAAGTCTAAATTTAGTTTTTTACTTATTTTCCTTTTTCTTCATATTTTGTATAAGAAATGTACGTTTTCCCTTTCTCCCGTAAATCCGCGCCTTTTCAGTATGGTCTTCTTCGCAAAGTGAAACACAGTGGAGAAATTCTGCTACCTAAATAAGGAAACGAAGGTCCTCTCAGTATAGAAACATATTGCAATTCTTACTTAACAGTTTCTCCTGGAAAGTCATCCCAACTTTAACATCACATTGTTGAAAATCTTCCGACACACGTTAAGAAAGACCTACATATATACGAGGTCTATCCGCATACACAGCTCGTTTACACGGAAATCCCTCCGGACTTTCCTCATTGGAGCATTCAACTCTTTAATTAGAGTTTCTCATGGGAAGTCATCCCAACTTTAACATCACACTGTTGATAGCTCTCTCGAGTCACGTTAGGAAAGTCCTACATGTATACAATGCTCATCCGTGTACCCTCCTCGTATACACAAAGGTTCTACCTGATATTCCTCACATGAGATTGAAATCGGAACAAAAGACTCAACGCCTACTGGTCCCCCTGATAACCATCTTATATTTAACTGTCTAGCCCACTCCACTTCACTTAGTCGAGTAGATTTATAAACTAATCCACTGGAAATAACCCAATTTCTTCATGTGGACCTAAAAGTAAAACCTCCAGATAAAGTTGATAAGAGCGGTTCCAAATATATTCCTATTTAATCCAATTTTCTTCTGATTTTCATAAACTAATCAATAGACAAACCATAGTAATCTAATCTATAATTTAGTACAACTATTAGTTTAAAATATACTATAGATCATAGAGAAGTTTATTGAATTTATTCAACTAAGTAGTCAATAGATACCCAGGAAAAACTTTACTTACCCGGTAAGCAGGCAAGTAATATTGAAGCAATTTGTAAGTACTTACAACTATGATTCGAACAACAAACGTTGAATAGATGCTTTAGATAATTGGACTGAATCTCTAAATAATTAACTACAAATCCCATTAAAAAAAAGAACATTAAATAATGTTATTGATAACGATCACTCATTACTAGGTAATGTATTAAATAACTAGTTTACTCATTACCAAAATGTAAAGATTTTTTGTTGGATTAGTCCTAAGACTTGTCAATATAGAAGTTTGTATATCCCATACTTTACGAAGTTCATTCAATAATGAGTCGACTAAGAATAGTCCATGTACATGTCAATAGACTAGTAAATAGACTTAATAATAGTCTAATACATAGAATCCATAGAATATCTAATCAACTATTCAAAAGTAGTACATACATAATATAGTCCATTGGCTAGATAACCTAGGCCATATGATAGTCATTAAAGTAGTCAATATTTTAGTACAAAGAGTAGTTAATAAACTTATCAATTGACTACTTTAAAAGGCCTAATCTAAGGACCAAGATATGATATTCTAAAGGTTTGAGATGAATGCGGATTTGGCCTCCATCACATCTAGTATTCGAGATGTTGTATTCTAAAGTTTTGAAAAAACACAATGTTTGTCTCTTTTAAAATAGCGCCAAGATAAGTACATTTATATAGAAAGTCCATTTTGTTAGCTTTAAAAGAAAGGTTTTACATCTGATATATCTTCTTTCTTCGTCGAGTTGTATTCATTTAGGAAAATGAAAATAATAAAAAAAAACTCAAAATTTTTTGAACTTTGATCCAGCACAATATATGTTAGAGCAATAATAAACATTTTCAATGACACACTTAATGATGAAAGTAAACTTTCAAAAAACTTTTGTTTTGAAGCCTCCCTAATGTTCCTGTAGAAGAAAATTACTTTGCAAGACTTTCCAAAACGTTAAAGTCCATTCCCTTTTCGATAATAAAACTTTTATCTATTTCTTTAATTTAAACAACAGTTAACAAACTTTTACAATACCAAATACAATGTACTAAATACCTTTATTACAATTTTAACATGTGATGCTAAAAAATATAAAATTTTATTAATTTTTTTTTTAAAGAACTTTTTGTTATGCGTAAAATGTTAAAGTTTTTAATAATAACAGCTGTTACCATCGCTATAATAACATTGACAGTTAAAATAAAATTATCTTACGCAAAATTTAACAACCGGAAATCATTTTTTCGTTTTTTTTTTTTTTTTTGAAATCTAACAAAATATTGATGTTTCATTAAACTTAATTTCTAAATACTCTCAAACAACAGGTGGCATCATAATGTTATTTGCTTCAGCTACATACACACATACATATGTATTTTATTCTCTATAAACTTTTCCTTGGAATTAATTTTCATTTAACAAATGCAAAACTTTTTCCAATGTAAACATAAATACAATTCGATTAAACA
>NC_060954.1:58408165-58415299 GCF_022045245.1 Lucilia cuprina
AACCCGACTATAGCCTTGACAACAGACCAGATTATTGATTTAAATATAGAACAATCTAGTTTAGACTATAGTAAAGACTATAGGTTAGACTATTGTTTAGACTCTAGACCAAATTATAGTCTTAATGAGATAAGTAACGTAAACGAGTTAGTTAACGGTCAATGACTAACGGTCAAAGACTATAGCCTTTATACAGTATACCAGTCTACATTTTAAACTAAAGATCCTGCTATAATCTTGACTATAGACTATACTATGCTGTCGACCTATATAGCTTAGACTATAGTTTAGACATGGACCAAACTATAGTGTTAAAGGGTTAATTAAAGATGACATAAGTTCTTTTTAAAACTTGTAATATAACACCCAGTGAGATCATTTGGCCATTTGCAATGTAAGGATCAATTTGCTCAAATATTGGAAAAATCCTTAAGTTCCTACTAATTACAATAAGTTCATCAAAATATGTTTGAGCAAAAACTTTCATGGAAAACAAGTAAATTTTTTGTGAAAAAGTTTTCAATTATTGCTTTTAAAAGTAATTTCAATAAAATTTGCAATTAAATTTTCAATAAAAACATACCTTTTTAATTCACCATTGAAAAATCCACAAATGGAAAAAGTTTTTTAAAATTTTTTTCCCAATTTATTGCAATAGAATAACAGTTAAAAGTAATCCACTCGAAGGTAAATAAATAACAGACACACACACAGTTAAACACTTTTACTAATGCACAAACAAAAATATATTTTTATTTTTTTTTCTCAATTAAATGAAATACAAATTGAAAGGATATTAAGTAAATTTGAAATAAAATGTGGAAAAAACACTTTTTTTCTCTCTTTTTTCAATTAAATGACAAAATTTCACAAAATATTGTTAACAAATTTATTTACTTTTTAATAGCAGGTAGCAGATTTTTTTGCACTGTTAAATTAATATTGATTTGTATTAAAGATTTTTTTCCAACAGCAATTTTATCAATATTTTTTAGTTAATTTTTATTTCTTTTGCAAAGGTGATAAATTTTATTTAAACTCTTTTTTTAGCACTTTTTTTAAATTGTAGGCTTTTTCTTAAGCTGTTTCTAAAAAAAGAAAACTTTTTCTTATTTCTTGTTTTTATTATGGATAGCAATGCTCGTAAAACAGATTATTTGTTTATTCGTTGTCTTAAACTTTAGAAGACACGCGAGACGTAAATTAAACGCATAACGCCCGCGCATTAGTTGTTACTCTACCCACTCGTAAGTGTATTATTGCCATAATATCGCTTCTATATCTCAAAAACAAAACACTCACACACACAAAAACTCACATTCAATATAAACAGATTGTTATGAGACACCGGTTTTAGCTTTCATTTAGACGCCAAATTAAAAAACCACAAATAAAAACACAAAAAAAACACAAAACAGCAAAAAACAAAATTATTAAAAGAAAGCCCACACTTGCATTTGAAAGTAATAAAATTTACACAAAATTATTTTAAACTTTTTTTGTTTTCTTTAAAAAAACCACTTTTGTATCTACATACTTAAACAAATTATTATTGCCAAAAAAAAAAAACACAAATGCAATGTTAATGTATTTTCAAATGTAACGCATATATCATAAAAGGTAAATAATGTTAAGCAAAAAAAATAAATAACGTAAACAAAACTTAAGCAAAAACGTCTTCTTTTATTTTTCGTCGTTGTCGTTTTTAAACTATATACACGCGCGTTGCCCGTCATGTGTTAAGCTAAGCAACGTTCAATTGGTATTAAGAATCAAAAACAAAACAAAAATATATTCAACACAAACAGATTCAGTCGAAATGTAACAAACATACACACTCAAACGCATAACTAAAACACACACACTCATACCTGTTAAGAAAAACTAACCTACACATATACATAGTAGCTACGTTATAGATACTTTCATGCACACGTTCACGATACCACAAAGTTGAAAATAATGGAGAGGTTGGAACAAAAAATGATATATAAACAAAAATCATATGTAGAAAATGTAAACAGAGAACTAAAATTAATTTGCCATAAACAAGATCACACACATGGTCTCTCACATATTAAGATTCTCTTCTAAATAACCCAAATGATCGATGTTTCGAATAATGTGAAGAGTTAAGATTTTTGAGAAAAATTCTGAACTCCGTAATCCTAAATATACATCAGTTTATAGTCATGACTATAGATCAGTCTATAGAACAATTAATATTATTGACAATAAATTACTCTATAGTCTGATTTCTAGTCTTACCTATTGATCAGTCTATAGTCTTACCAATAGATCAGTCTATAGTCTTGACTATAGATCAGTCTATAGTCTTGAATACAGATCAGTCTGTAGTCTTGACTATAAATCAGTCTATAGTATTGACTATAGAACAGTCTATAGTATTGACTATAGATCAGTCTATAGTCTTGACTATAGATCAGTCTATAGTTTTCACTATAGATCAGGCTATAGTCTTGACTATATATTAGTCTATACTCTTGATTATAGATTAGTCTATAGTCTTGACTATATATTAGTCTATAGTCTTGATTATAAATTAGTCTATAGTCCTGACTATAGATCAGTCTACAGTCTTGAGAATAGATCAGTCTATAGTATTGACTATAGATCAGTCTATAGTATTGACACAAGATCAGTCTATAGTCTTCACTATAGATCAGGCTATAGTCTTGACTTTATATTAGTCTATAGTCTTGATTATAGATTAGTCTATAGTTTTGACTATAGATCAGTCTACAGTCTTGACTATAGATCACTCTATAGTCTTGACTATAGATCAGTCTATAGTCTTGACTATAGGTCAGTCTATAGTCTTGACTATAGATCAGTCAATAATCTTGACTATAAATCAGTCAATAGTCTTGACTATAGATCAGTCTATAGTCTTGACTATAGATCAGTCTATAGTCTTGACTATAGATCAGTCTATAGTCTTGACTATAGATCAGTCTATAGTCTTGACTATAGATCAGTCTATAGTCTTGACTATAGATCAGTCTATAGTCTTGACTATAGATCAGTCTATAGTCTTGACTTTATATTAGTCTATAGTCTTGATTATAGATTAGTCTATAGTTTTGACTATAGATCAGTCTACAGTCTTGATTATAGATCAGTCTATAGTCTTGACTATAGATCAGTCTATAGTCTTGAATATAGATCAGTCTATAGTATTGACTATAGATCAGTCTATAGTATTGACACTAGATCAGTCTATAGTCTTGACTTTATATTAGTCTATAGTCTTGATTATAGATTAGTCTATAGTTTTGACTATAGATCAGTCTACAGTCTTGATTATAGATCAGTCTATAGTCTTGACTATAGATCAGTCTATAGTCTTGACTATAGATCAGTCTATAGTCTTGACTATAGATCAGTCTATAGTCTTGACTATAGATCAGTCTATAGTCTTGACTATAGATCATTCTATAGTCTTGACTATAGATCAGTCTATAGTCTTGACTATAGATCAGTCTATAGTCTTGACTATAGAGCAGTCTATAGTCTTGATTTTAGATCAGTCTAGTCTTGACTATAGATCAGTCTATATTCTTGTCTTGACAATAGATCAGTCTATATTCTTGTCTTGACTATAGATCAGTCTATATTCTTGTCTTTACTATAGATCAGTCTATATTCTTGTCTTGACTATAGATCAGTCTATAGTCTTGACTATAGATCAGTCTATAGTCTTGGCTATAGATCAGTCTATAGTCTTGACTATAAATCAGTCTATAGTCTTGACTATATATCAGTCTATAGTCTAGACTATATATCAGTCTATAGTCTTGACTATAGATTAGTCTATATTCTTGACTATAGATCAGTCTATAGTCTTGACTATAGTTCAGTCTATAGTCTTGACTATAGATCAGTCTATAGTCTTGACTATAGATTAGTCTATAGTCTTGACTATAGATCAGTCTATAGTCGTGAATATAGATCAGTCTATAGTCTTGACTATAGCTCAGTCTATAGATCAGTATTTAGTCTTGACTATAGATCAGTCTATAGTCTTGACTATAGATCAGTATGTAGTCTTGACTATAGATCAGTCTTTAGTATTGAGTAAAAAAGTTTGGTCAAGTGGGTTGTTTACAGACCTACTACACATGCATGTGTTGTTTATTTTTGTTATCTCTGTGCTAAGAAGAAAAAAGTTCAATCATTCTTAAATCAGTTTGTGTTTTTTAAGATAAAACGGAAATACTTTTATTTCCCCCTTATAACTTGCTTTAAGGTGAGAAAGAGGTTAAATAAACGATTTGTAACGAGAGTGTAAAGAGTTTTCTAAGTTTTACAAGTAGGTAGTGAAATTAAAATACATTTTAAAGAATAGTGAAGTAAATTATAAAAATAGTTTTTAATTAGAATTTTTTTCAATTTTATTGACGAAGCTTTCTATTAGTGCAGAATGAATTTGATTTTAAAACTAATCTGTAGTTAAAAGATTGTATAATATTTAAAATCTCAAAAAAATTGCAAAGTAATTTCCTTACAAACATTCTAAACTTCCCACCTTTAGAGGTTTACTCTTTGGAATCAGAAAACAAAGTTACCAGCAGTTCTGTTAAAGTGTTGTTTTTCACACTGGTTTTGGTGGCTGATGTATGTGGCACGTTACAGTTTTTGTTAAAGAAAAGTTGAATAAAATAGTAGAGAATTTATATTAGAATACATACACTTGAGTCTCAATTAACGTCGTTAAGGAAAAGTTTACCCTGCAGCATTTGAAGGGAGTCTAAAGGTTTATTTTGTAAACTAATAAGATGATATGTGTTTTGTAATCACTGAGAGTACTGAGAGAGTTAATTTACATAATTAATCTTGTGACCAACTGTGTTAGGTAAAACCACTAAAACTGCAGGGTTTTAATTTTCACTTGTAGATATGTTCCCTTACACTGTTATTCTAAAATTATGATTTACATAAATTTATTACTTATTTTTTTTGTTTGTCGCTTAGTCGACTTGCTTGTCCGTCCGTCTGTCCATCTGCATTTTTAAGTACCCGTACATGTGTTTGTTTATGAATTTTTATTTTGTTTTTATTGTTCTGTAAACAATTCATTAGTTTATTTGTTTATTTATTTGTATCTGTGTGTACATATGTATTTATTTGTATTAATATATTGTCATAATATTTTTATGTTTTAACTGTTGTTGTCTTGTCTCTTGTGTTGTTTTTTATTATTGTCTTATTGTCGTAATTTATGTCTACCTCCTCAGTGCCTGAAGTATTGATTCTAATAAAATGTTTAAATTAAAGAAAAGAATGCATGAATGAATGAATGACTGAGTAAGTGAGTGAGTGAATTCTCTAGAGTTATTTGCATATTTGTTTGTTTATTTGTTTGTCTATAGAATGCTTAGGTGCAGATACATTGTTTGCAGCAGTAGCTGTTGGATTTTATTAGTAAATCGCTATTTTACTTGCTAAAACATGTTTCAGTTTTTATTATTGTCATTCAGTCAGTCGGTCGGTCGGTCGGTACAATTGTAAAGAAGTTAAAAAGGAAATTTTACATTTAAGTGATAAGCGAGCAAATCACGCACACAATTTTATCATGTAAATAGAACAATAGATAAAAATGTAGGTGAAATAATAAAGTTTATTCACCAAGCAGGAAATGGCTTAAGTATGTTAGAAAAAAAGTAAGAATAAATATTTCGAAAATTACCGATCTATTTCGAAAATTATCGATCTATCTATGCTTTATAGATCAGTCTGGACTGTCGATTAATTAGTTCACTCTCAGTGATAATAGTTTTGTCTAATTATAATCTTATAGATCAGTTAATAGTCTTTACTAGAGTTCAGTTAATAGTCTTTACTAGAGTTCAGTCTGTAATTTTGTCTATAGATTAGTCCGTAGTCTTGACTATTGTCCAGTCTTAGCTGGTGACCAGAATATAGCCTCTGCGAGTGATTATCTTATATTATTTTTCTATTGATCAGTATTTAGTCTTGACTCTTGATTAGTCTATAGAATTGACTACTCTTTTTGTCTAGTGATTAGACTAAAATCATAACTATAGATCAGGCAATAGTCTTGACTAGTGATCAGTCTATAGTTCTGTCTTTTGATCAGTCCATTTTCTTAACTATTAACCACTCTCAGCTGGTGATCAGTCTATAGTCTTTGCTAGTGATTATTGACGCTTTATCAGTATATAGTACTGACTACTCTTCTTGTCTTGTGATTAGTCTATAATGATAACTATAGATCAGCCAATAGTCTTAACTAGTGATCAGTCTGTAGATCTGTCTATTGATCTGTCCATAGTCTTGACTATTACTGGTGATTAGTCTATAGTCTTTGCTAGTAAATTATCTTACTTTATTTTTATTTTGATCAGTATTGACTACTCTTCATTCTATAGTCTCGATTAGTGATCAGATTATAGACTCGAAAAGTGATCAGTCTGCGATCTGGGCTACTAATTATGGTGACTTTGGATCACTCTATTGCTTTGATTTTAGGCCAGTCTCTACTAGTGAATTTTTTTTTATTTTGTTATTTTTTTTCAGCAGTCTCTAGTCTGGACTAGTGATCAGTCAATAAACTTGACTTTTGATCAATTTATAGTCTCGACTAGTGATAAGTCTGTGGTTTTGTTTGTTAATCACTCAATAGTAATGCCTATAGTTCAGTCTATAGTCTTCACTTTTCATTATTCTATTGTCTTGACTATTGATCAGTTTATAGCCTTGGGTTAGGATCAGTTTATGAAGTCGGCTAGTGATCGGTCCAAAATCTTGTCCGTTGATCGGTCTTTAATCTTGACTAGTGATCAGTTTAGTGATCAATCTATATGTTCGACTTGTGAATAGCCTACAGACATTTGGACCTTTGAAGTCTTGACAAATAATTATCGTGAAGTTTTGTCATTAGATCAGGCTGTAGTTTTAATTATTGAACATCCTATCAATTAAGATCAGTCTAAGCTCTCGACTATAGATCAGTCTGTAGCCTAGACTAGTTTACAGTCTGGACTAGTCTATATATATAAAATTCTAACGTTACTGACTGACTGACTGATTGACTGATTCATCATCGCACAGCCTAAACGGTTAAAGCTAAAGAGCTGAAATTTGGACAGG
>NC_060954.1:58415399-58464578 GCF_022045245.1 Lucilia cuprina
AAAGGGGAATTTTTGATATTGCAGATATATATACATTTACAATAATGATATTTATTTTATTCCATTACGATGAGGGTAGCGAAGCACACTGGGTATAGCTAGTATTAATATATAATCTTGACTATTAATCAATTTCTAGTCTCGACTAGTAATAAGTCTGTAAACTTGTTCATAGATCAGTCTGTAGCCTAGACTAGTTTACAGTCTGGACTAGTGATAGTATATAATCGTCACTCAGTCTTTTTTTTATTAATAACGCTTTTTCAGAAATTTTTCTAAAAAAAAATATAAAATCAAGAAATAAATAATTACAGTCATTATCTGAAAATTTCATGTTGATTTAATAAATAATAAACCCTTTTTTTCAATTTTATGTTCAGTTAGCAAAACATTGTTATCTAAAAAGAATTTCTTTATTAAAAACAAATTCTACTATTCTATTTCTGTCTCTATGAGACTGACAGTGGTGGTGGTGGTGAATGATGATAACATTTTCATAAGTAACAACCTGGCGGAATGCGTGCAGCACGTTAGTTTTTCCTTTTTCAAACATAGATTATATTTTCGTTTGGCTGAAAACCCAAAATGTAGAATAGAATAATGGAAAAAAAAACTAAAAATAAATCAAAACATGTTTTCACTAAAAACCAACACTCTACACAGTCAACCAAACAGTGTAATTCCTTCATTCATTCACTCTTCTCTTAATGTATATCGACCAGGCAAGACAACTGCATATGTATTTCGTTCATTATGGTGATAAAATAAAATTTCACGTGACACATTCATCCAGCAACAAAAACAATAACAAGAGCAACTACATACTTCAAAAATAATACATCCAATAACAACAACATCATCATGAAAGTTATTTTTATAATTTTAATTCAAATTTCCAACCAAACAACAACAAAGAACAACATCATTATCCTCTCATCACTGTCGTTACACAGTCACTGTGTTAATAATTATAATTATCATTTGTAATGATGTTAAAACAGTACAGAACTTTAGGGGAGGGTGTTGATTGTGAAAATGTATAACACTGCAATTTTTTGACGATCATTCCATAAATGATCATAGCTTCTTCTTTATAAAGTCGAAATTTCATAAAATATACCTTTAATATAAGAAAGGTTCACTCCCGAAAATGGGTTAAAATCAATTTAGATTAGTTTAGTTTAGTTTATACAGAATTCGTATTTTGGGATTTTTTGATATCCCTCTATAACTCAATAGCGCTACAGCTATTTATGGCCTACTTTGGACTGCAGTAGTTTATCAAGTATTTGAGCTTGTTTCTTAATTAATGAGTATTCTAAAGATGTCTCAGTGTAACTAAGTAAGAGGTGTTAAAATATGTATTTGTACCAGAAACTAATATCTAAATATGAGGATCGATGGACAAGTTAAGGGAAAAAGTTTTGACAACATATTTTCTAGAGTAAATATTGCATATAAAAGCGATAAGATCTTAATTTCTTTGTCCACTCTAGACTTTAAAATCGGTACGAGTTTATGATATACTAAAAACTATACTATATACTAGACTATAGACTACACTATGGACTAAACTATAGACTACACTATGGACTAGACTGTAGACTATAGACTAGACTATAGACTAGACTATAGACTAGACTATAGACTAGACTAGACTATAGACTAGACTATAGACTAGACTATAGACTAGACTATAGACTAGACTATAGACTAGACTATAGACTAGACTATAGACTAGACTATAGACTAGACTATAGACTAGACTATAGACTAGACTATAGACTAGACTATAGACTAGACTATAGACTAGACTATAGACTAGACTATAGACTAGACTACTATAGATGTACTATAGATTCGACATGTTTTTTTCAATTTTCTTCTAAAGTTAAAAAAGTTAAAAAAAATCAGATTACACCCTAAATTTTTAGCTTCACCCTCGTACTAATCTTCTTTTGCTTAGCAGAGAAGGTTCGCATTAAGTCTTAATATCTTATTTTTTCTTTATTTATATATTTTTTCGACACCACAAATAACATTTCTAATAAATTCAATACATTCTTAAGAAAACAAAAGAATGTCTTATTTGACTCCAGCAAACAGAAGTCGTAATTTTCTCTATAAAGTACTGCCGAACACGTTCTTAGAAATTTTTTGTTGCGATGATGATGCTCAAAGTGATTAATTTATTTGTCAACTTCTTTTAATATTTTATTCTGGTTAAAATTCTTTCTTGCACGAATGAATGAATAGAAATGATAGGAATGAATGAATTGGATATGAAAGTGTGATAAAATATTTAAAAGAAATGTGTACAATTGTTAGGTATTAATTTTGGAGGGATCTATTGAAGGGTTTTTGTAATTAAGTCTTTGTAATTAGTTTTGTTGTTTTTTTTTTTTGTGGGTGTGGAGGATGTGTTTGTTGCTGTCAAAGGTGTGTGTGTGTGTGCTTTTTCTAGCACTGGTGAGGAAGGGTAAAAAGAAATGGGTTTATTGATCTTAATCGAACAGAAATGTTTACAAATGTTGGATTTGAAAGACAATTATAAACCGATTTTTTAAATGTGATGCTATATTTCAGACCTTTGCCACGCCTACTTTTAAATAGGCGTGGTATAGCTTAATTTAATGCAAATAACTAACTTTATTCCATTAATAACCTACTTAATTAATTGCCTTCCATTTTTGATAGGCAATTTCCATAGTTTTTTCACACTAACCGAAATGTGAATAGAAAATGTAAAAATAATAAAAATGATTTGAAATAAAATCTTGGGTATTTTTAAAAACCATTGTATTCCTTTTATTATAGCAATCAGTAGGCATATGTGAGATATTTATTTTTATTTCTCTCTCTCTGTCTATTATTTATCTATTGTCATTTTGGTAACGTACATATGTACATACTTTTTTTGGGAAATATTTTCATTCATTCGATATAACAATCCAAAAAACACGCACATAGACACTTATTCATACATTTGATCTTATTTTGATTTGTTTTCAATACTTTTTGTTTTGGAAGAGGGGGAAATTGATTGTGGCAGCAACAACAGCAATCAAACACACAATGAACAGTTTTCCAAATACCAGAGCTCCAGTAATAATATTTGGGGGTTTGCGTGTTTCACGCCATACGTTATTGTTGTTCCTATTATTTGGAAAACACTCCACTATAAGTACTAAAACCAACAAATACAACAACTTATGGGTTGTATTGTTTAGACATTTGAATTTCGGTTCAATTTCATTTAAAATTTTTTTTTGTTTATTTTTTTGGCAGTTGCTTGAATGATTGTCACTTGAATGCAAAGAGTTCAAATTTCTTTTTTTTTTTTTTTGGTCTTTTTTGTTGTTATTGCTGGTTCGGGGATGAGTGCTGCCGGTAGGTTGTGCTGGTGTCGTTTTTAATGATTGAATAATTAACAATGTGCAAAGAAAATTAATAGTCAATTGTAGATTTTTATTGTTTTTACAATACTACTTACTACTACTCTCTTAACATTACACCAGTACTTAAAAAGCAATTAAAATTGAAGTGAATTTTTTCTTTTTTAGAATAAAATAGGACAAAAAGTCATGAAATGGTTTTTGCATGATATCAAAAATTTCTATTGAATTTCTTAAGAGTTTTCTTTATTAATAAAAATTCAATATTTGTGAAAGAATTAAAGAATTTAGTAGTGTGGCCCAGGTAGGTAGGCAAGTAGCTAGTGTTGAAGTCTCTTATAGCGGAGGTCGTCAATTCGATTTCAAATAGACACAGAGGGAGCATAAGAAATCGTGACTAACACACTAACTAACTATCTATCTAACTATCTAACTATCTAACTATCTATCTAACTATCTATCTAACTATCTATCTATCTATCTATCTATCTATCTATCTATCTATCTATCTATCTATCTATCTATCTATCTATCTATCTATCTATCTATCTATCTATCTATCTATCTATCTATCTATCTATCTATCTATCTATCTTTCCATCTATCTATCTATCTATCTATCTATCTATCTATCTATCTATCTATCTATCTATCTATCTATCTATCTATCTATCTATCTATCTATCTATCTATCTATCTATCTATCTATCTATCTATCTATCTATCTATCTTCTATCTATCTATCTATCTATCTATCTATCTATCTATCTATCTATCTATCTATCTATCTATCTATCTATCTATCTATCTATCTATCTATCTATCTATCTATCTATCTATATATCTATCTATCTATCTATCTATCTATCTATCTATCTATCTATCTATCTATCTATCTATCTGTATCTATCTATCTGTCTATCTATCTATCTATCTATCTATCTATCTATCTATCTATATCTATCTATCTATCTATCTATCTATCTATCTTCTTATCTATCTATCTATCTATCTATCTATCTATCTATCTATCTATCTATCTATCTATCTATCTATCTATCTATCTATCTATCTATCTATCTATCTATCTATCTATCCATCTATCCATCTATCCATCTATCCACCTACCTATCTATCTATCTATCTATCTATCTATCTATCTATCTATCTATCTTTCCATCTATCTATCTATCTATCTATCTATCTATCTATCTATCTATCTATCTATCTATCTATCTATCTATCTATCTATCTATCTATCTATCTATCTATCTATCTATCTATCTATCTATCTATCTATCTATCTATCTATCTATCTTCTATCTATCTATATCTATCTATCTATCTATCTATCTATCTATCTATCTATCTATCTATCTGTCTATCTGTCTATCTGTATATCTGTCTATCTATCTATCTATCTATCTATCTATCTATCTATCTATCTATCTATCTATCTATCTATCTATCTATCTACCTATCTATCTATCTATCTATCTATCTATCTATCTATCTATCTATCTATCTATCTATCTATCTATCTATCTATCTATCTATCTATCTATCTATCTATCGATCTATCTATCTATCTATCTATCTATCTATCTATCTATCTATCTATCTATCTATCTATCTATCTATCTATCTATCTATCTATCTATCTATCTATCTATCTATCCATCTATCCATCTATCCATCTATCCACCTACCTATCTATCTATCTATCTATCTATCTATCTATCTATCTATCTATCTATCTATCTATCTATCTATCTATCTATCTATCTATCTATCAACCTATTCCGCCTATTTTGTCCACAAATATGTTTATGAATGTTAAAGTATATTTCGCATGTGGGCCTCTAGCTTCTTCCAGAGATAAAGGAGGACACTTTGAAAATTTCAAGAAAATCGGTTCAGGCGTTTAGTCGTCTATAAACTTCAAACTACTACAAACACATATACATTTCTTATAAACCACTTTAGTAGGGAGGGTATTATACGTTTATGACGATGTTTGTAACACCCAAATTTTGCACCTTAAAGAATACCAATCGGCTTAGAATCACTCTCTTAGTGGATTTATTAATGTCCGTCTGTCCGTCGATTTATCTGTCCGTCAATCTGTCTGTCTGTGTGTCCATATAAAGCTTGTGCACACGCTACATGCCTGAATTTTCCAGATAATTTGATGACACATACTCTTCTTGATACCCAATATCGAACAGTATTGAAATAGCTGAAATTGCTCCACTATTTCACGTAGGTCCCAAACAACCGTACCCCCTGAATACGGGTTTTCGGCTCATAATAATGTTAAATATTTTAGTATGTCAACAAATATCGGCAAACACAGTATTATTGTAGTTTTAGTAACATTATCGTTTTTTTAATGATGATCTGAAGGTAAAAAAAAATAATCCATATTTTTAACATAACCACTGGTGTAGGGTATTATATGGTCGTCTATGCTATTTTCTATATATAATCGTAGACTATTTAATTCTTAAATTTAGAAGAAAACTTAAAAAATTGTTTCTCTACAAACAAATTTGCTCAACATAACACAACATCCTTTGAGAAATTTATATTCCTGCACTAAGCTCTACATATACAACCTTCAAAAAATGCTGGAAAAAAAAAATTTAAAATTTATTTAACAGCTCCACCAAACAAAGGTGTCAATTTATCTCAACTATTGCAAGTGTAAAACTGTTTGCTTTTAGTTAAATTTCATCTATCAGCACAGTGCGTGTTTCAGTTATTCAGTTGTGAAAAATTCTTTCTTTTTTCAGAGTTTTTTTTTTTGTTTCGCACTTGAAATATTACAAACAATAGTAGTTTCTATAAATTTGAATTCCCACAGCACGTTCGTTTTAGTTTCTACGCTTTTTTGAGTCACTAAAAATAATATTTATACAAAAAAAAATCGACAAAACTGAAAAAACAACAATATAAAGGAAAAGAAAATAATGCTTTAAAAAATAGCAAAAAATACATGAATATTAAAGATATACTTAATATGAATGTGTTGGAAAAAAGATACAAGGATGCCACAAAAAGGTGTTCTTTAGCCAATAAAATAAAAATATTTCAAAGTAAATTTACTCAGCCTTAAAAAGGGAAATGTGTCTTGAAAACATAAGTACTTATTAATAACATTATTATTAATTGATTATAAAACTACTTCAATGGAATGCAGAAAGTAAGCAGTAGTCGTTGTTAGATGAAAACAATTGAAAATCATTGTCAAGTTTTTTTCTTAGAATAAACCATTTTACTGAAAATATTTCTAAATAAAATTCAAGTAACTTTGCATAAATTCCATAAAAAATTGGTAACCCTGCTGGCAACTACTCAGTTGATAACAATAGTTGTTGTTTTGCTGCTGTTGTTGCAAAATAAAAAAAAAGAGGATACACAACAGCATTTTGTTGCAAAACAGGAAAAACTTATATAAAAGTAGTTACTTCTATGCATATGAACGTGTTCACTTCAGTTTACTTTACTCCCACTCAGTAAGTTAAGTTAAGTTAACTTTATTGAGGCTTTTTTCCATTAACAATTTTGTTTCACAAACATTAAATATATGCAAACTTAAAACTATTTCGTATTATTTCAATTTCTGTAGGATTAATTAGGTTATGCGACTTGCTTATCATTTAGAAAACTTAATTATAATTTTAATAATTATTGAATAGTTATTTAAAGAAACAATGCTTGCTCCCGGCATTTAGCTATACTAGTAGAGTATATATCTACTTTTAGTGAACTTAATACTAAAAATCTTACAAACTAAAACTTAAAACTAATTAAACTAAAAACAAAAGAATTAAATTAAACAAAATTAAAATAATAAAAAATTATCCCCTATGTATTCCGGGAGTGATATGTGAGTAAAAGTTAAGACCAGAAACTCCATTGTTCTGTTCATGTAAAATTCCAATTGAGGAAAGATAATTAGTGTTTGACCAACTAAATTCCTGTTCGCTTAACAACAAATCTTGCATTATACTGCCTTCAAAATAGGACAGTCTTTTAACAAAACGTGTTGTTAAATCAAGAGCGTAAGAAGAAATCGGAATTATGTCGCCATTATCATAAACAAATTTATTCGAGAATCTTTTATTATAGGCTTTATAATTCTTTTCTATGCATTTTCGTAATATGTGACGTTCGAAAATTTCCATTTTCCTCATCATAGTTTTCGAAATGGTAAACCATATAGGAAATGCATAAAGAAGAATTGGTCTTATGCTTACCTTGTATAAAAGTAATTTAGTTTTAACTGGCAAAGATTTACTATTAAATAATTTCGAAAAAGCGCCTTTGACACGATTAGCCTTTTCCAAATTGCAAGCAACATGATTATTAAATTTTGAGAGTTTATTAAAATTCACCCCGAGGTATTTTACGCTGTCTTTAAAAATGATTTCTGAACCGTTTAATGATAATTCTAAGTTTTTGCTCTCTGGGACTACTGTATATTTACACTTTCCAGAAGCATTTCTCAAGCAAATTGCATTACTTTTTGCCGTATTTATTTTTATTCCCCAGTGGGAATAAAATTCGTCAACATATTCAAGGTGCGATTTTACATGTTGGAGTGCAATTTGAGGTGATTCATCATGTGCATAAAGTAAAGAATCGTCGGCATAAAGTATACCCTTAGAAGCACCAAAGTCATGGGGAAAATCATATATGAATATACTATACAAGTGAGGTGCCAAGACAGAGCCTTGAGGGACACCACAAGAAATATCACCCTGAGAAGATGTCATGTTATCAACCTGCACACAGAATTTTCTATCATCAAAAAAGCTCCGAAGAAGTTTAACAATAGTAGCATCAAAACCTATTTTTGTCATTTTGTATAATATTCCGTCATGATATGCCTTATCGAACGCTTTTTCAATGTCCAGTGATACTGCGACAGTGCATTGACCTTTCCTCAAATTTTGCACTACATCAGTGTGGAATTTCAAAAGAGCATGTACCGTTGAATTTCCTCTCTTAAATCCAAACTGACCTTGAGGTATATACTCCTCACTTAAACCTATATCCATTTTGTCCCTAATAACCCTCTCAAAAAGCTTTCCAAGATTAGAAAGGAGTGAAATTGGCCTAAAACTGTTAATGTCATTATTACCCTTCTGTTTATGGATCGGAATTATCTTTGCAATTTTCCAAGTACTGGGAAAATAACAATTATTCAAGCAATTATTATAAATGATTGTGAGGTATTCAAAAGCTTTTCTAGGAAATTTTCTAATTAATAATTTGATATATTATCCAAACCGCCAGATTTCTTATTATTTATCAATTTGGAAATATGCAAAATATGTTCCAAACTCGTTAATTTTATATTGCCATGATTATTTAATGCTGTTGCGTCATTATCAAACGTTGAAATATTAGATACTTGAGAAATTTTGTCATTAATAGTTTCATTTACTTCCGAAAGATTCCTGTTTGGTGGAGAACTTTTATAAACTGAAATAAAATGTTCCTTCAATACGTCCAATTTCTGATTTACTTCTGCAATTTCTATACCATTAACTGAAATTGTTTTAACACAAGAATTTTTCCCATTTCCTATTATCTGAAAAATTTGCTTATAAGCCCAGGGCCCAGGCTTTATTTCTTTTAACTTCTCATTAAATATATGTGACTGTTCTATTTCTATCTGTTCCTTTATAATAATTTTGATTAAGTCGATTTGCTTTGAAATAAGTAAATATTCTGGAGTTCGTCTGTTTAACGTTCTATTGAATATTCTTTTCAAATCTTTCTGCCAGTTGTATTTAATTTTCAACAATTTCTTTACTTTATCGGATAAAATATATTTTCTATTAAAATTTTCAGTCCTTTTTGAGTGAATTTCAGATATAAAGCTAACAGAAGTATTAAATTCATTTATATAATAATCAATTTCTTCATTTGATAAGTTCCTGTTATCTGGTGGGAAATGGATCAATATGGCATTACTCAGATCAATTTTAAATGTATTCCAATTTGTGTCTTTAAAAGAAACAAAATGGTTTGGAGGGGTAAAAATAAAATTAAAATCTAATAATGAAATTTGAAGTCTTAATGGAACATGGTCCGAAAAAGTTGGTAGGGTTGAGGTTTTATAATTTTGGAGAGAACTGTCACACATATTGGTGCTAACAATAAAATGATCCAAATGAGAGGATCCTCCAGGATAAGTAGGATATAAGTCACTAATTCTAACAACTGAAATCGATTCGTTTTGAAGCCAAGATAGTAGTACTTCACCATTAAAGTTATTGTTAATATCTCCCCATGAAATATGTTTTGCATTCAAGTCCCCACCTATTATCAACCCATCATAAGAGTTTGAGATATTTAAAATAGAGGAAAGCCCTTCACAAATTATTTGGCGGTTACAGTTGGACTGAAAATAAATTGACCCACAGAGAATTTTACTAATTCTTCCATTCATATATACATTTAATTCGACAAATAAATTTGGAAACCTCAAATTTGGAATATTCACCTTTGAAGCAGATATAGATTTTCTAACAGCAATACCGACACCTATTAAACTGTCGTCTTTCAAAACCACATAATTATCAAAATATATGTTTGTATCCGGAGACACATGTATTTCCTGTAAAAAAGCTATTTCAATGTTAAATTGATTCAATATTGTGTTCAGTTCAATTCTCCTTCCTATATGTATAAGAGAACCTACATTAAATGTTACTAAATTCAGAGAATTACGGACCATAGACATTTTGAATATCTTTAATTAAACTCAAGCATTCTTTCCTGGCTTGATCTCTTGACATTGACTTATAATTTTCCATAAAATTATTAATTCTATCATCTAAGGTTAAAGGGTCTGGGGCACATAAAATTTTAGCCAACTCCATAAATTCCCGAATTATGGTCGGTTTTTCCGGTCTGTCCTGTGATGGTATATCGTTCGAATTTTTAAATAAACTTGAAAAAGGTTTATCCGAAGTAATAGCATTCGATGTATTTAATGCCCTTGCAACATTTTCAGTTGCCGATCGTTTCCTATCGTTTGCTTCCTGATTCGATTTCTTTCTCAAAGATACATATTTCCTATATGATGGACAACCCCTATAATTCGAAGAGTGACCATTCTCATTGCAGTTCACACAGAATGGTGATTCATTACCCTCAGAGTTGAAAGTGCATTCGCCGGGACCATGCTTATCATTACACTTCACACAAGAGTATGGACGACTACAATTTTGAGAATAATGGCCCCATCGTTGGCACCTCCAACATTGTGGAATTTTTGTACTAGCTTTTGGTCTTTCCCATGACACTACCTGATTAAGGATATACTTCAAACCAAGCAACTCATTTACCTTACGATTAGGTTTTAGTATTACTAAAAACAAACCTGTGTCAATGCCCTGTTTCCTAGAATATTCGGTAGAAAATTTTGTAACTGAATCCACAGTGTCCGGAATAATTCTATCAATTTCCGATTTTATATCATTAATTTCCGATTTATAATAAAGACCTCTACAAATTACACTTTGTCGTTTATGTTCTTTAGGTGTATATGTGTAAGAAGGAATATCCTTTTCCTTTAACAACTGCATCATTTCCGTATGTGCAGATGAATCTTTAAAATATAATTTGGTTTTATATTTAGATTGATTTTTTATTTTAAATTCCACGTTCTTTGAAATGAGTTGGTCAATAAGCGATTTAACATTTACATTTTCCAGAAATATAGGTGGACAGAAGGAGTTTTTGGTCCTAACTTGAGTTTGTATGTCATTATCAATCTTGGAGTCATAAGGTTTCCGTGTGGTACTACTAACTGGCCTTTCGGCCTCAATATTTAAATCTCCTAACAATGAGTACTTATTTGTACGATTAATATTATCATCTGTCATATTAAAACTCTTAAATTTACATTTTGACAAATCAATTTTTACGTCACCTTGAATTTTTCTTTTTTTGTTTTGGACAGTTTGAAATTCTTCTTCTAATGAAGAAACTAAAAACGTCTCATGATCCATACATGTTTCATTCTGGAAGACCGTGGTTGGAATTTGAATGTTTTCCAAAATCTTAATGTTGTTGGAATTTTGGGACTCTTGAGGATTTTCATTAAATTCAGTTAAAGGAGCTTGACATGAGAAAACAGCATCAAAAAACTCTTTACCAAGTTGGGAATTCTTGTTTACATTGTTATTATTTGTTCCATCCTTAGAAGTCAGGGTAATATGTGCTTCCGATTGGCAGCCGGAAGGCTTTTCATTTGTCTGGTCATTGAGAAATGCACATGCCTCACCATTAGCATTACATAGAGGTTTTTCCAAATTGTTAGGAGGTCTACCTCCAGTTTGGGAAAGTAATGGATCTTTTTCCATTTTATTTCTGCAGCCACAAACACAAAAAATTTCCAATTATTTGTTTTGGGCAAAAAATTCAAATATGATTTTTCTTTTTTTTTGAAAGAAAATGTTTTTTTTTTTAAATTATTTAAAATATTTATCAGAGCTTTCTTAAAAAACGACCGATACGTTTCACAGTTGACAAGAAACTCCCTCCCACTCAGTATTGAAGTTTGAAATGAAATATGTTATTTAAGAAGTAAAAGAATAAGTTCTTAAAAATGTGGGGAAAAACATCTCAAGGTAAACTCGTGTTACCAGGTAAGGGACTATTTTGCTAAAGTTTAGCATGTGAACAACATGCTAAACTTTAGCAAAATAGCATGTGTTTAGCATGTAAACAAGTTAACACTTCATTATGCTTACAAGTAAGCAGTTAAATAAGCAATAAATTTAAAATAAATAAGTTTGTAGCTTTTACGTATCTGATAGAAAAATTTCTAGGATCTACTTTATTGATCTGAATATGTACTTGACTGGTCTCTAGATTTGTCTATGGATAAGTTTATTTTCCAGAATACGGGCTAGTCTCTTGACTAATGTAAATACTACATAGTACTGCGCAAATATGTCATTAACAATTAATCTTTGGAATAGTCTCTTGATTGGTCTCTTGATTTGTCTATGAATTAGTCTATTGACTCAATGGTCGATAGTTCAGTTTGGACTGTACACTTATCTGGAGTATAGACTAATCTATAGTCTGGACCTTAGACTGGTCTACAGCCCATACTATAGTCTACTCTTTACTATAGGTTGATATATAATATGAACTAGATCAGTATATAGACTAATCTATATTCTGGACTATAAAATTATATATATTCTGGTCTGTAGACTAATCTATAGTCAGGAATATATTTATCTACTGGATTATAGACTGATCTATAGTTTGGGTTATAGACTGATTTATAGTCAGGATTATAGACTGATCTTTAGTCTGGATTATAGACTGGTCTATAACCTGGACTATCGAGTAATCTATAGTCTGGACCATAGACTGCTCTATTTTGTTGACTATAGACTGATCCACAGTGTTCACAACTTGATCTATAGTCTGCACTATAGGCTGATCTATATTCTGGACTATAGACTTATCTATATAATCTATAGTCTGGAATCTAGACTAATCTATAGTCTTAACAGTAGACTAATCTATAGTGAGGACTATAGATTGATCTAAAGTCCGGGTCATAGACTGATTACACGGATTACACGACAATAGATTGAACTATAGTTTGACCTACAGTTTGAACTATAGATTGATCTATAGTTTAATCTATAATCTGGAAAATAAACTGATTTATAGTGTTGACAATAAACTGTCCTATATTCTGATCTATTATCTCTAGTGTAGTCCAAACTATAGACTAATCAACAGTCTGGACTATACTATAGAGTGGTCTATATTATAGACTATAGTCTAGAATGTGGACTGATCTATAATCTGGAGTATAGGCTGATTTATATTCTGAACTATAGACTTGTCTATAGTCTGGACTGTGGACTAGTATAAAGTCTGGACTGTAGACTAATCTATAGTGATCTGTGCGAGTGAGACTGAGCTATAGTTTTAACTATATGTGGACTCTATGATCTATAGTCTGGATCATAGGCTAGTCAATAGTCTGGACTATAGACTAATCAATAGTCTGGACTATAGACTAATCAATAGTCTAGACTATAGACTTATCTATATTCTATTAGTTTTTATTTAATTTGTGTGTCAAATAATTGTATACTCACTGCTGTAGTGTTCTGTTTACATTAAAAGAGAAAATTCTCTTAATGCTCTGCTTTCATAAAATACAAGTAATTTACACAAGAACATGCAAATTTATGCACAAGTACCAACATCCATTTGTTGAAGAATAAACAATATTTGCTGTATGTTAGTCAATAAATAGGAAAATTTATATGATTTTCTTTTTTATTTATTTTATTTTTCATTTTTTAAAATTTTACTTAAAATTTTGTAAGAATTTTAAATTTTATATAAATTTTTTGTCAGGTACACAAATGCACTTTATAAGTCTTGCTAAAAATGCAATAAAACTCAAGAAAGAAAATACTATTAGAAAATATATTATACTAATGGAGAAGATAGTTTTAAAGTATTTTAAGTATAAATATTTACAGCAAAATTTTAAATTTCAATGGAATTAAATTTACAATCTTCATTCTAGTACTAATTTTTGAAATGATTTTCAATTGCTTTCACTTGAAAGTTAAGATTACTGTTTACATACTTCATAACATAGAAACAGTTTTATAATTGCTTATTCAATATGAGACACATGACATTTTTCACACTAAGTATGTTGTTAAATTGTGATCTTAAAGATAATGAAAAAATTAGGAAAAAATTTGCAAATTAATTTAAACTTTAATTTTAAATACAACTTTTATTATTTTGTTTCATCTAATGTAACAAATAAATGTAACATAATCGATAGATTTCCCGCGGGTGTAATTAACAACGTAGTAAGTATTGCAGCAAAATATTCCATTATATTTATGTAGTACTTCTTTAATGACAAATGTGTTTATACATATTTTCTGTAGCTGATCACATTCACTTATTAGTATGGCAGTTGAAAACGGTTTTCAAATGTAAAAAAAAAAATAATTTTATCATAATCAGTGAGATTGGTAGCTTATGCCAAAACCTTTTCAGTATAAAATAAATTTTCATCGAAGTTGATGTATTTTTGGGTTTTATTAAATAGAGGTACTCTAATATGTGATTGTTTTTATCACTCATGGTGAAGGTACGAATATATTACATTTATTAGTTAAATTTACATATCGATACCATATACATTATACAAATGTATTTAATTACATTTTCCTCTTATTTCTACTCTACATTTGTAAGTATAGATGATTGGGAATTATAAGTTCGTGTTGAGTTTTCAACACCCATATCAGAATCCGTTTTCATCAGACCTTCCATATACATTTATATTTTCAACTGTGAGAAGCTATTATGAAAATAATGACTAATTTATATTTAAAATTATAGTCAGGTCTGTAGCCTAGAATATAGACATAAATTTAGGCTTATATATTGGATTATATACCGATGTATAACAGATTTTTAGATTTTTTACTCTGTAGCCCTTTTTTATATTTATCACTAGACTAAACTATTGACAAAATTTCTGCCTAAAGGCTGATCTTGACTATAGACTGATCTCTAGTCTTGACTGTAGACTGATCTATAGCCTTGACTATAGTCTGATCTACAGTCTGGACTATAGACTGATCTATAGTCTTTACTATAGACTGATCTATAGTCTTTACTGATCTATAGTGTGGACTATAGATTGATCTATAGTGTGGACTATAGGTTGATCTATAGTGTGGACTATAGATTGATTTATAGTATGAACTATAGAATGATCTATAGTCTGGACTATAGAGTGATCTATAGTCTGGACTATAGACTGATCTATAGTCTGGACTATAGAGTGATCTATAGTCTGGACTATAGACTGATCTATAGTCTGATCTATAGTCTTGACTATAGACTGATCTATAGTCTGGACTATAGACTGAACTAAAGTCTGGACTATAGACTGATCTAAAGTCTGGACTGTAGACTATATAAACTGATCTATAGTGTGGACTATAGATTGATCTATAGTGTGGACTATAGATTGATCTATAGTGTGGACTATAGATTGATCCTTAGTGTGGACTATAGATTGATCTATAGTATGGACTATAGATTGATCTATAGTGTGGACTATATATTGATCTATAATGTGGACTATAGATTGATCTATAGTATGGACTGTACTGATCTATAGTCTGGACTAGAGACTGATCTATAGTCTAGACTAAAGATTGATCTATAGTGTGGACTGTAAACTGATCTATAGTGTGGACTATAAACTGATCTATAGTCTGTACTATAGACTGATTCATAGTCTGGATTATAGTCTGGACTATATGATCTATAGTCTGGACTATAGACTGATCTATATTATGGACTATAGACTGATCTATATTCTGGATCTATATTCTAGACTATAGACAAATCAGTCTAAACTAAAGTACTTACTATACTGATTCTGATCTGAATCAGTCCAGACTAATAGACGAACTGTATACTGATCTATAGTATTGAATATAACCTGATCTATTATCTTGTCTATAGACTGATCTGTAGACTTGACTGTCTCATATATAGAGTGATCTATATTCTAGAATGTTGTCTGATTATAGTATTGACGTTCGACAGATTTATAATCTTGACTAAAGACTGATTTATAGTTTATCAATGTTCTAATCTAGATTGGCATATAGCGATCCTATAATAATTATATCAGATCGATAAATTACTGATATACAGCCTTGTATAGAATATCAAACATTCGTTTATACCCTTCTATATTTCATTATTTTTAACAAATAATCTACCTCTATATTATATGCACAATCATAAAAACATTCACATATACTTATGGGCAAATAATATTCATCAATAAGTAATAAAAAGGGAAAAATAAATACAAAATGTATTTCTTTTGCAATACAAACAAACAAAAGTCATACAAATATCGAAATTATGCCCCAGTGCATATTAAAGGCATACATCTACATTCATTCATTCGTTCATTCATCCATTAATAATAAGAAGTCAATGATGTTTTTTTTTTTTGTTCATATTTTAAGTATTTTATTAGCACTTTTATGATGCTGCTATATTGGTATTTATTTTAAGAAATCTTCTTCTGGTATAGCAAAAAATTCAGTTCAATTTTAAAAATTAAAAAATTTTAATTTGCTAAAAAATTTTCCTAACAAACTTTTAGCTGCTAGCAGTTAATGAAGTTTTGTTTTCGAAATAAATAAATTTAGTTGTGTTACACTATATAATATTTATTTGAAATCTAAAAGTTTTTTGCTGGCTACCGACATCATCATTATTGTCGTTGCTATATATTGCTGATAAGTTCCTCATTTCTCTTATTTTATCTTCATGTTTTATCATATTTCGTTCTGCTTTGGGCTTCTTGTCTGAATTTCTTACTTTTGTTATTGTTATTAATTTTACATTCATTTTACATTTAATTTTACTTATTTATTTATGTAGGTGACATTTTGCCATTTATTTCTTAAGAAGTTGTTTTGTAAAATTTTCAAAACTTTTATTATTTTTTTTGTAATTTCATTTCTTTACTTTAATACTTGTAACAATTGCAAACTCATTCAGACGTTCATTTATTCATTCATAATTTAGTTGTTGTTTTGTTGTTGTTGTTGCTGCTTGAAGAAAATAAAATATAAAAGTACAAATATGCAAAAAAAAAACGAAAAAATATGCTCACGTAACAATTGTCGATTATAAAACTCATATTTTTTACTTGATTGTGTGCTGTGTGCCCTGCATTCTAATGTTAATGATCAGACAAGTACTTTGATACCCTACATAATAATTGTGGCAAAAATTTTAAATGAAATTTCAAAAGACATAAATCACAATCTACAGTCTAGAATATAAATCAGTTTATAATGCAGACTATAGACTGATCTAAAGTTCAGATATAGGCTGATTTATAGTCCAGACTATAGACTGATCTATAGTCCAATAGGCTATAAACTGATCTATAGTCCGGAGGACAACAAACTGATCTATATTCCAGAAGACAATAGACTAATCTATAGGCCAGGCTATAATCTGATTTTTAGACTGCAGAATGATATATAGTCCAGACTATATACTATCTTCAGAAGACTATGGACAGATCTATAGTACAGAAGACAATAGACTGATCCATAATCCAGACTATTGACTAATCTATAGGCTAGGGTATATTCTAATTTTTAAACTACAGAATGATCTATAGTCCAGACTATAGACTGATCTGAAATTCAGAAGACTATGGACTGATCTATAGTTCAAAATACTATGGACTGATCTATAGTCCAGACTATGGACTGATCTATAGTTCAGAAGACTATGGACTGATATATAGTCCAGACTATGGATTGATCTATGTTCCAGACTATGGACTAATCTATAGTCCTGATTATAAACTAATCTATAGGCCAATCTATAGGACAGACTAAAGACTATTCTATAAGCCAGGCTGTAGACTAATCTATAGGGCAAGCTATAGATTGATTTTTAGACCAGACTATATTTCAGACTATATACTGATTTATATTTTAGTCTATAGACTGATCTATAGTTCAGACTTTAGACTGATAGTCAGGACTATAGATTGATCTATATTCTAGATTATACACTTATTTATAGTCCAGACTAAAGATGGCACTAAATTGCAGACTAAGCTATAGTCCAGACTATGGACTGATCTATAGTCCAGAGAATAGACTGATCTATTCTCTAGATTATACATTGATCTGTAGTCCAAAATATAGGGTGATCGATATTGCTGAGTATTGACTGATCAATACTGCAGAGTATTGACTGGTCTACAGTCTAGACTGTTCTAAAATCATGACTATAGACTGATCTGTAGTCAAGGTTATATAATGATTTATAGACGAGATTGTTAACTGATCTTCAAGATTATAGAATGTTGTATAGTGTAAACTATAGACTGCTCTATAGTCTGATCTGCAATATAGATTATAGACTTATCTATTGTTTGGACTATAAAATGATCTATAGTTTTTATCTATAAACTGATCTGTTGATTGTGGACTATGTATATATTGTTTTACTATAAACTAATGTTTAATTTGCACTAGAGTTTATTTTATAATCAGGCTGAATTAAACTCGAGTTAATTTTAGATCTATAGTTTAGACAAAACATTGATCTATAGTCAGGAATATAAAATGATCTATAGTCTGGTCTATAGTTTTGGCCATCGACTGATCTGTAGTCTCGCCTATAGACCAATCTATAAACTAGGCTTATATGTAAGTCTAGTATAGGGTAAGTTCGTGTCGGTTCAAATGATTATCATTTTAACTTTTAATATCTGTACCATGACTTGTAGTCTAAATATTGTTGTGGCATATTTTTTGTGTGCCAGTATTCTGTTTTGTTGCCTCTAAACTAGGAAAGGGTATATCAATTTTCTCCAAACTGTGCTTCCCATTGTTGGTGTTGTTGTTCTTCTTGTTGTATATTATGACATTATGATTGTCATGTTGTTAAATTAAATTTGTTCCCATTTTTTTCTACTTCTTGTAGTTTTTATTGTCTTGTATATGGGGGAATGAGTGCGATTATAAGTTACACTCTACTGTGGATTTTAGCAAAGAAATACAATGAAGCTGTATAAAGCTATCTAACACCAAAACTAGAAAAAGTTTATGGTCGTTTATTAGTCGGAGGACGAAGAAGAAAATTGGTGTAAGTAATTAGGTTTAAAACTGATATTGGCAAAGAGATTATTTTGCCAATCCTACACTCAAAAATTTTTACTGTTTCGTGATCTACTGTCACTTCATCGAAGTGTTACAAACAAAATAACAAAACAAATATATTCCCCTACACTTTCGGCTAAAGTATGTAATAAAAAAATATGGAATTTGAATTAATAAGTACTTTTATTACAACTTATATGAAAATACATAGAATATGGAATAGTTTGGGTTATTAATTTAATATTCATGGCACATATATTCCCATTTGTTTGCCAATTGTCTGTGAATAGTACACATGTTCTACATATACATACATATGCACATAGATGTAAGTATGGTTCTAACAGTATATTTATTTATTTATGCATAAATTTGAAATGCATTTGATATTTTCAATTGAAATCGTTTTTTGACATGTACAATGTTGTACGAAATGCTTATTTTGTTTTTTTACGCTGCTTCTGAAATTGTTTGTGAATTTGTAATTGACACCCATATTTGTCAACAAGGTTATCTGTCTGTCCGCCTGTGTCATTTGTTATTAATTTTACTATAATAAAAAATAATAGTAGAAACGGGGATCAGTTAAATATTTATAATTTGATTGTAAATAGAGAAAATATTACCTAATAGGAAAAGTTTTAAGTGATGTCTTAACCATAGCGCAGTGATGTTAAAGATGTAAAACTTCTCCGATGCATCATCGTTTCACCTTAATGATTGGTCGTTGTACGCAATTATCTCAAGGAGAAGGATTGGAAAATTCATAAGTGTACTAACAAACTGACCAACTAACTGTCTAACAACTAACTTACTAGAAGACGGACTATACAATAATATAAAGTCCAGACTATAGACTGATCAATAGTGTCACCAACAAACTGATCTATTATAGTTCAGACACTAGATCATTATTCCAGACTGATCTATAGTTCCGACTTCGGACTGATCTATAATCTAGGCTGAAGACTGATCAATAGTTCCGGCTTCTGACTGATCTATAGTCTTGACTGTAGACTAATCAACAGTTCCGACTTCAGATTAATCTAGAGTCTAGATTATAGACTGATCAATAGTTCCGAGTTCAGACTGATCTATAGTCTAGACTATAGACAAATCTATAGTACAGTGATCTATTTTTTTAGACTATAAACTGTTCTACAATCCAGACTATAAACTGGTCTATAATTCAGTGTAATAACCTATCTATAGTCCCTACTATAGATTGATATATAATCCAGCTCAATAGTCCAGACTATTGACTAATCTATAGTCTCGACTATAGACTGATATATAGTCCCGTCTATAGACTGATCTATAGTCCCTACTATAGACTGTTCTATAGTCCCGACTATAGACTGATCTAAAGTTCCGACTTCAGACTAATCTAAAGTCTAGATTATAGACTGATCAATAGTTCCGACATCAGACTGTTCTATTGTCTAGACTATAGACAAATCTATAGTACAGTCTTTATACTGATCTTTTGTTTAGACTATAAACTGATCTACAGTCCAGACCATAAACTGATCTGTAATCCAGTCTAATAACCTACCTATAGTCCTTACTATAAACTGATATATAATCCAATAATATACTGATCTGTAGTCCAGACTATAGACTGATCTGTAGTCTAGATTAAACTTTGGTTGCGGATTAATTTTTAGCCTAGCCGGTAATCGTAGCCGGCTAATAATCATTTGCAAAGTTCGTTTTTAGTAATTTTTGTAAAAAAATTCTTTATTAAAAATTTTTCAAAATCTTTTTTTTCAAATTTTTCTTTCGTTGGAAATTTTTTAAAAATTTAAAAATATACTTTTTACGAAATTTTTCAATCTTTAATCCAGATCAATAGTCCAGACTATTGACTGATCTTCAGTCCAGATTATAGACTGATCATTAGGTCAGACTAATAGACTGATTTATATTCTTGATTAGTTTCTGATTTACGGATTGACTTTTAGCCTAGACTATAAAATGATCTATAGTTTGCAAAATTGGTTTTTGGTCATTTTTGTAAAAAAAAAATTGAAAATTTTTCAAAATATATTTTTTGCAAATTTTCCTTTCGTTGGAAATTTTTGAAAACATTAAAAAATATACTTTTTACGAAATTAAAAAAATACTTCTTTTAGTAAATTTTTCAAAAACTTTACTAGTTTATACCATTTTTAAACACTAGACTAACCCATAGACTTGTCAAAACTCTATTCAATAGACTCCAGTCCTGTCCATAGACTTGTCTCTCGACAAATTGCTTTCAATTTGTCATTACCAATAGGGGTCAGAATATTTTATACATTACATAGATATTTTCAAATTACTTTTTTCACATTATCTGCATATACAAAAATATTCATTACTTACATATATATGTATATATAAATAATCCCATTTCTCATAAGTCAAGGACATATTCATATATAGTTTATTTTACATGTACATGTGTACATATTTTATTAATATTGAAAGTAATTCTTTCAACCATTTAGATAATAATAGTTTATTATATTTTTCTATTTATTTTTATCACCGAAAAAAAACGGCTACTATTGGCACTTACTCGTAAGTACTTTTATACTTACAATAAATATATGTGTATGTTTATAGTGAGTGTTTGTTTAGTCATGACTACTGCTGAAATAGTTGATTCTCATCGGCATCTTTGCAATTCATATTCATTTGAGTTTGAAGCACACACACACGCTTTAATTTTTATCGCTGTTGTAAATCAAGTGTCATAAAAATGTGCTTTTAAAGGAAAGCCGACGGACGGAAAGTATGCGTCCATATTGATATTTATTGCTGTTTAAAATGTATTCCAGGGGCTAATTGTATGAAAACTTATTGAAATCGTGGAACGATATTGACCATTTTGTCCATAGATAAAGGGTCTTCTCCAAACTTAATCCTGTGCAAAGGGATATTCACACTTCCCAAGAGACCCTATCAAAATTGCTAGATGTATGGGCTTTAATCTTGTCTCTTAGTAAGAACTAGATTAAGCTTCTTGCTGTTGTAATTACTGGGCACGGTACATGTTGGAATGTATGGGCTGCCCACGTTATGCTAGTGTATAAACTGTTTGGGTGAAGAAAAAGTGGAATTGGTGACCTACAAGCGAACAGACTACTCTATTTTCGGAGAGCTCTTTTCCATGAGCTGCCTTATACTCTTTCTTTTACTCGTACGTATGCTCCCAATCAGAGAACTATTTTTCTGCCTTTCGCTGATCTAGACTCTCAGAGATGCGTCACTCGGGTTTTAGAAACACCGTTTGGTTCTCTGGGAGACTGCAAGAACCAAGTAGTCATCGAAATAAGGAAGGGAAACCACACTCTCAACATAAGGGAATGACAATTCTAAAAGTTTTACACAGGGCCTCTGAGTGATGCCGCTAACTAGTGAGCAACCCACGCAACCTAATGCTAAACCTCAATAGATAATATTTAAGTCCTCTTACACATCCCGTTTGACCCATATCGTGATTTCGACTATCAGGTTTTAAGAGTCTAACATCAATATTTCGATACGTTACACAAGAACACTGAAAACTGGGGTCTGTCTTTTTGGATAATAGAAGAACATATATTAAACCCCAGTTCATGAACAGGAAGTGTAAAAGGAGTTCAGGGTACATGTTGTTCGGGTGTAAGTAATGCTATATGCACATGTCTATTAAATCAAAATTAAACGTACATTATATAAAATCGATTAAATTATGTAGGGCGCTACTTAGCAAAAACTTCCATTACTAGAATTAGCATATTAGGGCATTATTTTAACACGATGATGTCATTGGATGCAAGCACTTACCACAAATGGTTACAAGTAATTGGAAAAAGTAGTCGTTTCTTCACAGACAAGAGGACTAATGAATTAGAAAGTATTTATAGAACACATTACTAGTAAGACCATTTTTAGACTAATTCTATGTATTCCAGACAATAAGTAGTAGTTATTGAAAAGTATGTGGTTAGGTAAGTAATTACAAGTGATAGCAATTTTTTGCTGGGAAACAGGAGTAAAAATATCTTACAACATTCTAAATGTTGTAATACAACTATAAATTAAAAAAGTTTGAGAAATTTAACTCTACAAATGAAAATCCATGCAACCACTTAAAGCACCTATGGGTTAACATCAATTGGAGGTGCCTTCTCAGAATAACACACACAAGTGTACAAAACATGGGAAATCAATTCAAAAGAATCTTGATCATGCTTGGAGTGTAGATAAACTGTAAGTCAAAGGTCTCAATAATTTTTTTTACAAATATCTCTTCTACGAGTTTGAATAATGAATGGAAACTTATACAACCACTGAAAGGACATCACTAAAAATTGGAAGACAACCCTCCTCAGCATGAAAAAATCTCAAATTAATTCGGACACACAAGTTTACGTAAACAATTATACAAAATATAACAAATGAATTCCAAAGAATCTAGAGCTTGCAAATAGATTGAGGTCAAAGGTCACATATATTTGTTTTTCAAATATCTCCTTTATTATACATCCTACGAGTTTGAAAAATTAATTTTTGTAGAAAATGAAATTTCCTACATTTTGTTGAAAGAAAATTTTTGTCTTTTACAATCTTGTTTTTTCGAACCATAGTGCAGAATTCTTTCTTTTAATAGGTCCTGAACAAATACTTATATAATATTAGTATTATGAGTCGTAATGCAATGTAATTTGAAAATTTTATTACATTTATTAAAGATTTTTTTCTTGCAACTTTTAAAATGTTTTGGCGCCACACTAGATAAATATTCTTTTAAAACGTTTGAAATTTCTCACCACAAAATGAAAAATCCAATCTAAATCTAACACTTTCAACAAAAAAAAAGAAGTTTTCCCTAAGACTCTTATAACACATGAAATCCTACATGAATTTTGTATCTTCTTACATCCAGCATAATTTTTATATAAATTTCTATTTCATAGTAGACAAGTAACACTCCCCTTTCCCAGCACAATAACGTTTAGCTAGAGAAAACTTATTAAAAATTTATGATTTTCAAAAGATTTTCCCAGCTATCAACTACATACAACAAGAGCCATTTAAAAGAAGTGGCTACTACTGCAAACTACTTGAACTGTGGACTTTTAGTTTTGATATTTTTATTTTTTTTTTTAGAACATTACTAACCTTTCCATCGGCATCGGTGGCATGATAGCGAACCTCCAAAGAGCCACCTAAAACAGCATACCAAAAACGACCTTGTTCACCGGCACGAAAAACTAAAGAAAGTAAAGTAAAAAAAAATTATGAAAATTTGTTAGCATACATTTAGGCATTAAGCCAAAATGAATGAAAGTGGAAGAAAAAAAGAACACAAGAGTAAAGATACACAAAGTGGGAAAAAAAGAAGCATTAGAGCAGAATAACAAATTGTTAGCAATCAGGTTTTGTTGTAGTATTAGTAGTAGTTGTTGTGTTTTTTCCATTTTCTTAACCAAATCCACCACTAACAATTACTAATTCCTCATTTTAGCTGTTAACTTGTCTGTGTGTGTGTGAGTGGGTGGTTTGGTGTTATTTACTGTTTGCTTTATACGTTCATTCATATTTATGGCTTTGAAGCGAATAGCACTTACGTGTAACGCCTTTTTCAAGATCTTCATAAAAACCGCACATGGCCAATTGCTGCAATGCTGAGCCAGGAAGGCGACACAGCGGCTCCACTCGACGCAGACGACAGGATATCAATTCAACATCTCGCAGATTACGGTCACAAGGTCTGCAAAAGAATCAAGAAAAGAAAACACAACATATAATATATGAATAACATTAAAATCAACTACCAGCTAAGAAAATAATAAGATGAGTTTTTCAACAACAAATTTATATTTTAATAGTATTTGTTATTTCTTTCTTCCATAAGAACGCACTATGGGTAGGATTTATAAATTAAAACTGAAAAAACCAAACCAAATATTTTTAATTTCTTTAACAAACCTAACCCATTGTGCACAATAATTGCTAGTGGTTAGGAAGGTAATATGTTCAAAAGCTTACAAAACTACAAAAAATCCTTACTACAATGGGGACACATTAAACTCAAACTAATATTTGTATGTAAAAGTGGGATAATGACTCTCATAATAAAAAATTTGCAATTTTTTTTATAAAGTCAAGTCAACACAATACATTTACCAAAAAAAGTAAAATATATATTTTTATAAAACATACCAAAAAAAAAAACAACTTAAGCAAATATTTGAAAGTTAAATCTTTGACTTCAAGAACACTGAATGTTAGAAGAAAAAAAAATCAAAATAAGCAAAAAGTTTTTATTTCTTTTTTTCTTTTAACTGCTAAAAACCATTTTATAAAATAATATTTTATAAAAAAAATTCAACTTCAAACTCTTATAGCAAGATATTTTTGCCATCACTACTTACTATTACTCAGGGTAATTTCATTGAATATATTGAAGAATTATTTATAATTCTTTAGTTTTGCTATTCTTATATTATCTATTTTTATTTTTTTCTTTGACTTTTACTCCCAAAAGAAAAACTAAAAATAATGAAAAATATATTTTTCAAGTCAAATTTTTTTTCTTAAAAAATAAAATAAACTATCATGTTTATTGGCAGAGAATCATATAGACAAACTGGAGTTTTTTTAAAATTTATTTCCAAGACCTACATAGAAATGGTTAGTTAAATGGAACTATTGTCCTTCTAAATCTGAACAAACATATAGCCGTGATTTTTCTGGATTCTGGTTAACATGATCATAGACTGTTCTGTAATAGAGACCATATACCCATCTATACATGAAGCTATAAACGAGACTATGGACTGATCAGTAGATCGAGACTATAAACTGATATATATTATAGGCAATAGACTAATCTGCAGTTTAGACTAAAGACTGATCAATAATCGAGGTTGATCTGCTTTCTAGTCTATAGGCTAATCTATTGTCGAGACTGATCTGTAGTTTAGACTAAAGACTGATCCATGTTCGTGACTATAAACTTAGTAGAGACCACAGACTGATATGTAGTTAGTCCATACTAATGATTGTGCTGTAGTTCAGACTAACGACTGATCCATAGTCAAGACTATAGACTAATATATAGTAGAGACTACAGAATGCTTTCTAGTCGATAATACTGACTGATCTATTCTCGAGACTGAGCTGTACTTTAGACTTAAGACTGATCCATGGTCGAAACTATAAACTAAACTGTAGTAGAGAATATAAACTGATTTCTAGTAGAGACTATTGACTTATCTGTAGTCGAGATTACAGACTAATTTGTAGTTGAGACCATAGACTGATCTGCAGTTGAGACAGGTCTTTAGTCGAGACTACAGACTTATATGTAGTTGAGATTATAGACTGATCTGTAGTAGAAACTACAGACTGATTTCTAGTCTAGATTATAGACTGATCTTTAGTCGAGACTATAGACTGAGGACCGATTCATAGTCATGACTATAGACAGATCTGTTATAGAGACTACAGATCGCTTCCTAGTCGAGACTACAGATAGATTTATAGGTGACCATAGACTAATCTGTAGTAGAGACTAGAGTCTGATCTGTAGTTAAGACTGTATATACTGATTCATAGTGTAGATTGCGAACAGATATAACAGATAATAGCTAAGACTATAAACTAATCTAGAGTCGATAGCTGTAGTCGGGACTGAACTCTGACTTCGAGACGATAAACTAATCTATAGAGTAAAAAAACTGATAGTTTAACTGAATAGTCGAATCTGTAGACTGATATATAATCTATACTATATACTGATTAATAAACTGATCTTTTATATATGAATAAACAACATAAGTAAACAAAATTGCATACTTTTGGGATCATAGATATGTGAATGGTAATTGAGTGTTTTTAGGTGTAAACAAAATGTTCCTAGAATATAATTTTTTTTCTTATTAAATTCTTTTGTTTTCCCTCTTTGCTGGAGTTTTAAATTTAAAACATAGAATTTTTACTCTTAAATCATTCCTGTACAAAATCTACAAGCTCACATAAATATCCCTACAAATGTTTTCCTAATCCTCAAAAAATTAAAAAAGAGAAAAATTTCATAATTAACCTTTTTTGTTGGCTCTAAAGCACTTGACTTTTTGTTGAAAGGACCTTATTGTATGACCATTTAACAGCATCCTTTAAGCCATATGTGTACGTCTACGAACTGTATACATATTATATATTTTTTTGTAACAATGTTTAACATTAAAATGTACAACATGTATTTTAACACATGCCAAAGGATTTTACCAAGGCACCTCTTGTAATAAAAGGCAGACATTTAGGCAAACAATAAATTACCTAGAAATGTTAATGGAATAGGAAATGTAAAAGGAATAAGTATATAATGTCTCTGTACAAGGACTACTCTTGTAACACAGACATACACACATATATACCTAATTCTCCTAGACTTCTACACGTTTGTTTTCTACAAATAAGCTTGTCTTTTACAATTAATCAATTGTTAAGAATGAAGGAGGAACAAATGTATAACATATTGTTGGTCTATGGTCTAATGTAAACAATCTACTAAGATTTCTAAATTTACAAGGTTTTCTTTCTATTTTTTCATACTTTTAAGAAGGTCGGGATGCAAAACTAACATTGACTTGGCTAGAAAATGTGGTATGCTTTTAGGCATATTTATTTTGCTTGTTTTACAAACACTGTGGTTTTTGGATTGTGTTTAATGTATATTATTTTTTTTGAAATTAAATAAGTTGTTAATATTTTTAGTTTCAGTTTTGGTAATTTTGTAATGTATATTATTTTTGTAGCTTCGGGCTACAAATTCTATAGAAATAAGGGAAATCTTACAAAAATTTTTAAAAATAATTCTCATTATCTTTTTATTCTATTCTATCTACATTATTATATAAATTTTGTGTAGTAATATAATGTATTTAAATTTAAAATTACAATTGTTATTGTTAAAGTAGGGATGAATTAATTAGATAAATTGTACATCAACATAGTGGGGAGTAGCGCTTGTACTGCTGCTTGTAGAGCAGAAAAGCACACAATGGTCAGTCTAATCTATAGTCAAGACTATAGCCTAATCTATAATCAATACTATATACTAAATTATAATCAAGACAATAGAGTAATGTAGAGTCAAGAAAATAGACTATCTATAGACAATATTATCTATAGTAAAGGCTATATATAGGATTATCTATAGTCAAAACAATTAACTTATTCATAGTCAAGTCTTTAGACTTATCTATAGTCAAGACTAAAAACTATCTACAGGTAAGACCATAAACTTTCTATAGTTAAGATTATAAACTTTCTATAGTCAATACTATAGACTGTCTGTAGTGAAGCCTATATGCCTATCTATGCTCAAGACTACAGACTACATATAGCCAAGACTATGTACTATCTATAGTCAAGTCTATAGACTTATCTATAGTCAAGACTATAAACTTATTTATTGTCAAGACTATAGAGTATATAGCCTTGACTATGGTCTATAGTATAGACTATCTATACTCAAGGCTATAGACGACTATAGACTATCTATAGTCAAGACTATAGACTATCTATAGTCAAGACTATAGACTATCGATAGTCAAAACTATAGGCTATCTATAGTCAATAGGCTAATATAGGCTAACTATAGACAATCTATAGTGAAGTCAAGACTATAGACTGTCTATAGTCGAGACTGTAGACTATCTATAGTCGAGACTGTAGACTATCTATAGTCGAGACTGTAGCCTATATGCAGTCAAGACTGTAGACTATATACAGTCAAGACTGTAGACTATCTACAGTCAAGACTTTAGACTATCTATAGTCAAGACTGTAGACTATCTATAGTCAAGACTATAGACTATCTATAATCAAGACTATAGAAAATTCCTACAGACTTTCTGTAATTGAGACTATAGACTATCTATAGTCAAAACTATAGACTATCTATTGTCAAGACTATAGACTATCTATAGTGAAGTCTATAGACTATCTATAGTCGAGACTATAGACTATGTATAGTCCAGAATATAGGCTTTCTATAATCGAGACTATAGACTTTCTATAATCGAGGCTGTAGACTATATAGTCAAGACTACAGACTATCTATTGTCAAGACTATAGACTATCTATGGTCAAGACTATAGACTATCTACAGTCAAGACTATAGACTATCTATAGTCAAGACTTTAGACTATCTATAGTCAAGTCTATAGACTGTCTATAGTCAAGACTATAGACTTTCTATAGTCAAGACTATAGACTATCTATAGTCAGGACTATAGACTATTTATAGTCAAGACTATAGACTATCTATTGTCAGGACTATAGACTATCTATTGTCAGGACTATAGACTATCTATTGTCAGGACTATAGACTATCTATTGTCAAGACTATAGACTATCTATAGTCAATACTATAGACTATATATAGTCAAGACTATAGACTATCTATAGTCAGACTATAGACTATCTATAGTCTAGACTGTAGACTATCTATAGTCTAGACTGTAGACTATCTATAGTCAAGACTATAGACAATCTATAGTCAAGACTATAGACAATCTATAGTCAAGACTATAGACAATCTATAGTCAAGACTATAGACAATCTATAGTCAAGACTGTAGACAATATATAGTCAAGACTGTAGACTATCTATAATCAAGACTAAAGACTATCTATGGTCAAAACTATAGACTATCTATAGTCAAGACTATAGAATTTCTATAGTCAAGTATATTGACTTATCTATAATCAAGACTATAGACTTATCAATGGTCAAGACTATAGACTTATCTTTGGTCAAGTCTATAAACTTATCAAAGTCAAGACTAGAAACTAGTCGGTAGTCAGGATTATGGATTGATCTATATGGCTTGAGGTTTAAAAATTCAAATTTTACCAAAAATTAAATTTTTCAGTAAACATTAAACTTATGACTTAAATTTTTACTAAAACATATAAACTGTATGTTTTATTTTCTCTTATTAGTATTTTCCAAAAATTTTTCCAACAATTTGTATAAAAATTATCCATTTCTTGTAAAAAAATATAATAATAAATATTTTTTTAACAAAAATTACCATAAATTTTAATAATAAACTAAACTTCTTTGTTGTCAAATTTTATGTAAATTCAAAAACTATAATTTACTCTTATCGAAAACCTATTAAAATAACCATTTATTGAGGAGGAAGAAAATTAAATAATAATTTAGCTTTATATCTAACATCCAGTTTTTTATCAAATACCTTTTGTTCCTATACAAAATTTATAAAGAAAAATTCTTACACATTATTTTCGAACTTAAAAGCATTTTAAAAATACTTCAAGCTATAAACAAGCAAATACTTGTGTCGCAAAACAATTGCAAAAATGTTAAGGCGGAAAATTCCGTAATACAGGCATGTATTTAGAAGACAACTTAGAAATTATATTTGCAAAATAAAATATTTAAAATTCCAGCGTAAGACTTAATGACAGCAAAAACACAGCACGGGGAAAAAACAAATTTAAAGCATTACTTTAAGGGGCAAATAAACTCAATGTACATTATGCAAAAGAAAAAGTAAAGCATAACATTTAGGGGATGTTTATGATAACATAAAGACATTAATGAGCTGGGCAGTAAAAACCAAACCTTCGACTATTGTCATAAAAAAAAATACTGTTAAGTAGGTGTTGTTTGTTTATTTTGGTGTTTTAATTGTGTAATAGAAATATTTCGCAAAACAAAAAAACTGCTTGCTTAAGTGCTAAAGTAATAATATTATGCTTAGCAACAACACCCAAGCAGAAAATTGCTCATATTGTTGTTAATTTGCTGTATTTATGTTTTTAGGTTTATTTTCATATATTTTTCATTATATTTGTGCTTTTTTTCTGAATATAATTGGCTGTTTGTGTTATCTGTTTTTGAAATAAAGTTGCTATTGTTACCAAAGCTATTATTGTTATAAATATATGTATAGAGTATACTTTTAGGGTGGTGTATACATATTTTTAAATAAATGATTTATTAGATATATTGTTCATATATATAAGAAAATTTTGTGAATATTTTATATATTTAAGAGTTTGTTTTAAACAGTATTTTTTTGGTCATAAATTTTTATAAAATGTAAATTTAAACCACTTGAAAATGTCACTTGAGATTATATTATTTATATTTATTAATAATAATGTTCTTTTAAATACTACTAAGGAAGTACATAACTATATTAAGATAGAATTCAAATGACAAAATCGAATTATGTGAAATTATTCTAAAATAGGTATTATTGGAAAATTTAAGAAGAACGTAGCATATGTGTGTACATTTCTTATTGAAAAAATTTTGTTGTCCAGTGTCATGAGTAATTAAAAAGTACAGTTCTTTATTTTAACAAATTATTACTATAGAACCTTTTTATTACTCTTCTATTTGCTACAAATTGTATAAACTGTATTAAACACATTAAAGTGTTGGGATATTTTGAAGAGTTTTATTTTATTTAATTTAATAAACGCATTTGTTACATGAGTACCCTAAAAGTGTGCTTTATATATTTTTTTAATGAAAATATTGTTTTAGACTTCGTACATGGTCATGATTTATTATTGTTTTGTATTTTGTCACAAGAAAAGTTAGTTTTTATAATAAATTACAGAACAATAATAGTAGAAAATTTGAAGGAAAAATTTTTCTAAAAAGTTAACCTTTAAAGGTTTTCAATAGACTATAGAATTATTTCTGATTCAGCACCATATTTCTTTCAGGAAAGAAATGGGTAGACGAAAGGGCACAGCTGACACAATTTTGAATCTAATGAGTTGGAAACCATAATTTTTGCAAAAAATATCATCTTGAGTCAAGATCATAGAATGACATGTTATCAAGAAAATAGATCAGACTATAGTCAAGACTATTTACTGATCTATGGTCAAGACAGATCCAAAGTGCAGATTATAAACTGTTCTATATTGAAAACTATAGCCTGATCTTCTGTCAAAACTGTTGTCTGATCTATAGTGAAGACTGGTCTAGAGTCAAGACTAACGAATTATATATAGCTTCGAGACTAAAGACTGATCTATAGTCGAAACTATAGGAGGATCTGTAGTCAAGTCTATCAACTCATTTATAGTAACTGATACTCAAGTCTAAAGACTGATCTAGCCTGATCTGTAGTGAAGGCTATTGGCTGATCTATAGTGAAGACTCATCTAGAGTCAAGACTAAAGTCTTATATATAGTCGAAACTAAAGACTGGGGTATAGTCGAAACTATAGACGGATCTGTAGTCAAGACTATTAACTTATCTAAGGTAATGACTACTAAGTGATAGTAGGACTATAGATTGATCTAGCCCGATCAGTAGTCAAGACTATTGGCTGATCTATAGTGAAGACTGATCTAGAGTTAAGACTAAAGTCTTATATATAGTCGAAACTAAAGACTGATCTATAGTTAAAAAATAGCTGAATCTGTAGTCAAGACTATTAATTTATATATAGTATTGACTGATAAACAAGACTATACATTGATCTAGAGTGAAGACCGATCTATTTTCGACACTACAGACTAATCTACAATCAATACTATAGTCTAATCTGTAGTTATTACTATTGACTAATTTATAGCGAAGGCCTTAGACTGAACTAGTGTCAAGACTAAAGACTGATCTATAATCAGCCAATCGACTGTTCTATGGTCAAGACTATAGTCTGCTCTATAGTCAAAACTGTATTCTGCTTTGTAGTCAAGACTATAAACTGATCTAGAATCAAGACTAAAGATTGATCTAGAGTCAAGACTAAAGACTAATCTATAGTCGAGACTACAGACAAAGATCTATAGTCAACACAATATACTGTTCTAAGCTCAAGAGTAGACTAATCTACAGTTGAGATTATATACGGATTAGATTAATCAGGACTTTAGATTAGACTATAGTCCAGATTAAAGACAGATCTTACAAAGACGAACATCAATAATATCAGAAAGATCATCGGTGCTAACCATCAGTTTGTGATATTATAAATAATTTTCAAAAAGAAATCTATTTAAACAATTTTAAGACATTGCTGAGTGCCCTTATATACAAAATCTTAGCTCATTGGTATACCATAACGTGAATGGGATTTAGATAAAATGGTTTGAAGTATTTAAAAGGTTATTTTAGAAAAACCCTTTAACATTTATATTTTCCTTCAAAAAATATCTTTTAGATTTTTTAGCTTTTTAGAATAAAATGTAAAATATTTCTCTCTAATATTTATTGTACACAAAATTGTAAAGTATACTTTTAGGATTAAATAAAAAATATTATATATGGCATATCCTTTTAGTTTACTTTACATGTTATTTTATTTTCATTTCTACTAAAACCCGATTTATATTTCCATTTTTAATCTTCGTTTTTTTTTTTCTACAGCCAGTAAACAAACTAAAATTTTAACTTACCTCTTGTCCATAGCAGTTATCCATTCCATCGCCATGTTGCTGAATTTTAGTTTTCTGCACTCACAAACTCTAGCAAAATTCCTTTCAATGTTGTGTGTTGTTGTATTTTTTTTTTTTTTTTGATATTTTTATTAAAGTAACTCAAACATTAACACGTATCTTTATTCTTTACCGAAACACCAAAAGTATAATAAAACACTTAACACGCACACATTCTCAAACACTTTGACAATTGCCAAAAATAATATTAATAACCCAAAAGAGAGTAAATAAATATAACTTTTAAAGCTGAAGGTTAAAACAATATTTATATAGAAGGAAACAAAAAAATTTCAACGAAATATTTACTAAAATTTAATATAATTTTTTTTATTTTTTGTTTGGGTCTCGTTTTTTTTTTTCAAAAAAGGTATTCAATTTATTAATAACAATTTACTTTTGTTTTGGGCAAAATTTCAACACAGCTGTCTATTATAGTTATAACATTTTCTTTTATGCTTTCTATGTTTTTTTTTTTAACGGATTATATAAATTAAATTAAATCAATTTAATCACTTTCACTTTTAGGTTTAAAAACACAAAAACTTTTTTTGCTTTATTTTTATTTTATTTTTCTATTTCGTAATTGTTGTGTCTCTATTATTCCGGCAAAATGGACATTGTGTTGTCAGCATAAACATCCTGTTTCACCACATCAGACACATGACTAAAAATCTAAAAGACAAGAGAAAAAAAAAACGAACAATTTTATTTTAAAATTTGTTGAAAAGGAAGTAAAATTAAACAAAATGTTATTTTTATAGGAAACACAATAAAATAAAAACCAAATATAAAGTTTGCACTTTCTAAACTAAAAACTGCAAAGTTTTCAATTAAAACTTGATACGAATATTTTTAATCCCTAATGTTATGCAGCATGAACAGTGTTTTTTTTTTGTTAAGCCATTTATGTATGCAATGTTTTCGTATAGAAAATGGTTTTAATCTGAATTGCAATTAAATAAAATAATATTACAAGTGTTATTTTATGTCCATAGAGAGATTGTCAAATATAAGAGAAAGAAAAACTACAAAAATTAAATATTAATCGAGAATTTAAATTTAAGAAAATTTTGTAAATATTGTCTCTAAACGATTTTACAAACTTGAGTTGTGTCCTAGATTAGGTTAGTTTTAGTTCAATTCAGTTCAATTTTAGTTCAGCTCTAGTACAGTTTTAGTTCAGTTCAATTTTAGTTCAGCTCTAGTTCAGTTCTAGTTTAGTTCATTTCAGTTCTAGTTGTTCTATTTCAGTTCTAGTTCAGTTCTAGTTCAGTTCTAGTTCAGTGCTAGTTCAGTGCTAGTTCAGTGCTAGTTCAGTTCTAGTTCAGTTCTAGTTCAGTTCTAGTTCAGTTCTAGTTCAGTTCTAGTTCAGTTCTAGTTCAGTTCTAGTTCAGTTCTAGTTCAGTTCTAGATCAGTTCTAGTTCAGTTCTAGTTCAGTTCTAGTTCAGTTCTAGTTCAGTTCTAGTTCAGTTCTAGTTCAGTACTAGAACTGTACTAGTACTTGTTGATATTTTGAATATTTTGCAACTCTGGAAATATTCACGAATCGTGCAAATTATAGAAATGAAAAAAAAGAAATAATAAAAATAGCAAATAAAATAAAAAATAGTTTTATTTAATAAATGAATTACAAATTCCCGTTAATAAACCGTTTACAAAACTATGTTTTCAATTGAAAAATAAAATGTGAACAGTTTGAAAAAACTGTTCTGGGAACTGTGATAATGCCTGAAAATATGCCACAATTTTGTTTATTTATTTTGACTTAACGGAAATAAAACACTGAATAAATAATAACAAATTCTAAAGAATTTATTATGTTTCTAAAGAATTTAAATATTACATTTTTTTGTTTTAAGCAATTTGCAATTAAATGCTATATATAAGAGGGAAAGCTAAAAGCTATTTAAAATATGATTTACTGACAAATTGTCCAAACAATGTGTAAACTAAATTTCTTTTTATAATAAAGAAATTTTATTCTTAATTTAGTTAAAGTTAATTAACAATTACTTGGCCTAAGGTAAATTTCAATTTAAAATTGTTGTTCATTTATAGTTAAGCAAAATTCTTTATAAATTTTTTTTAGTAATTTATTTTTGAACTTTTATGTATTTAAAAAATTTCTGGAATAATCTTTCAATTTCCTTTAGCTTCAATATTTGCTAAATATATTTTTCTTTTTTGCACAATTTAGTTTAATTTCAAATCCCCTTAAAATATGCTACAGCTAGCAATCTTAAGCTGAAAATCCACCTCTGACTTGACAACATTTAACAATTAATTAAAATGCACTTCTTATCCAGTGTTTAGACCTTTTATGTTGCCGCTGCTAATGTTGGTGTTGCAAAAAAAAAAACAATTAAATTTATCCTTTTTATTAGCAGGCAAAAAGAATAGAGAGAAGACGAGATGAGAAGCAAGAGCTTGTGCTAAACGATATATCAGAAGAAAAGGAAGGATTAAAAGTGCATAAAACATAAAGTTCAAATATTGAAATTTAAAACCTAATTACTAAGGTAGAGTAGTATAAACTTTAAAAAGATTAAAAATGTTATGAAATTTAAAATTTTTAAAAAATTAAAACGATCTTTAATGAAATCGTAGAAAATATTGCCAACTTAACTAACACAACTTACAAAATTTTTGAAAAACTTTATACACTTGTTAACGCTTTATAAAAACTGCATTTAATTAAAATTAAATTGAAACGTAAAGGTCAACAATTTTCATACAATTTTTGCAACAGACACGACCTTTTTTGTCATTTATTAAATGCAAAATTCCTAATTTAAGTTTATATAAATTTCCTTCATTTTGTTTAGCATTGAAAATTGTTAAAAAAAAATTGTTAAAATTTTAAATTTTTAATCATTTTGTATTAAATTATTGGCACTTTTATTCCAAAAACATATTAACTTTGTCACTTTTAAAAAACTTTCTTAAGATTTTCTTAATTTGTTCGCTAAATTAGTATTTTTATAAAATTTACTTATAATTTTTTTTCATTAGTATTTCTTTTAAATCATATGTAGTATTTTCATATACCTTTTATAATTAATTATTTATTTAAAATTTTCACTTTTAATTTTAATATATTTTCCGTTTTTTACATTCTTTTACGTTAAATATTCAAATACAACTGAATTTGTGAATTGTATGTTGTCTACTCTTTGGCGCTGAAATTTACAAATACTTTGTGTGATGGTGAATTTCTCTATTTAGCTTTTTTCTCTCTTTTTGAAAAGTTTTTCGTTCTTTAACAAATATTATATGTTTGCCTATGTGTATGAGTTAAGAAAAAATACTGGGAAATTTTTATTAACTTTATACTAAAGGTGGTTCATTTGTTGATTGTCATTGTTTGGCGTACAATTGAATGGTATTTTTTCCCAATTAATGACTTAATTCCTATGAAATTGTTATATTAAGTAGATAAGTAGATTAGTTCTGGAGTATGGTAAGGACTATAGAGTGGGGTAAAGTCCATAAATCCAGATTATGAAAAGGTATTAGAACAGAATATAGATTGGTCTATAATTCAGCCTATTTAGTGCCGTCCTTAGAAAGGTCTTTCGTCCAGACTATACACTGTTCTAAAATCCATACTAAAATACAGACTATAAACTGGCATATAGTCACAACTATAAACTGGTAAATAGTCTAGACTATAAACAGATCTATAGGCAGAACTTAAGACTGATCTATTGTTTAGATTATCAACTGATTTGTACTCCAGACTATAGCCTGATATATTATCCAGACTATATATTGTACAGATTAAAGGTCTATAGTAGAGATTATAGACTGATCTACAGTCAAGACTATAGACTGATCTACAGTCAAGACTATAGAATGATCTATAGTCCAGACTATAGACTGATCTATAATCCGGACTATAGACTGATCAATAGCCCAGACTATAGATTGATCTATAGTCCAGACTATACATTGATCTATAATCCAGACTATAGACTGATCAATAGGCCAGACTATAGATCAATCTATAGTCCAGACTATAAACTGATCTATAGTGCAGACTGTAGACTAATGCACAGACTATAGACTGATCTATAGTCCAGATCATAGACTGATCTTTATTCCAGACCATAGACTGATCCTTGTTCCAGACCATTTACTGATCTTTAGTCCAAACTATGGACTGGTCTATAGTATTGACTATAGACTTATCTATAGTCTAGACCATAAACTCATGTATTGTCTAGACTATAGAGTGATCTATAGTCCAGAATAAATACTGATTTACAATCCAGACTATAGACTAATTGTCTATAATTCAGACTGGTCTATAATCCAGACTATAGACTTGTTTAGTCCTGACTACAGATTAGACTATAATCTAAACTATAGACTGGTGTTCTATATACTAGACCTTACCCCAAGCTCACACTCTGCAACATTTTCGAAAGAAAACTTTTTCTATAGAAAAGTTGTCTGTTGAACAGTAACTTTTTCTATAGAAAAGTTGTCTGTTGAACAGTAACTTTTTCTATAGAAAAGTTGTCTGTTGAACAGCAACTTTTTCTATAGAAAAATTGTTTGTTGAACAGAAACTTTTTCTATAGAAAAAATGTCTGTTGAACAGAAAATTTTTCTATAGAAAAGTTGTCTGTTAAACAGGTACTTCTTATAGAAAAGTTGTCTGCTAAACAGCAACATTTTCAATATAAAAGTTGCCTGTAATAGAGTTGCTTATTCTATAGAAAATATATAGAAAAATTGTCTGTTGTCTGTTGAATAGCAGCTTTTTCATGTTGACGTTTTGTATCAAGTTTTGTTAAAATAAATCACATACTGTTGTAAAATATTAAATAATTTCTATTAAAATCTATTTAGTTTTAAAAAGACATTAAAGCCAACAACATCAAAAACACCCTTGGCAACTGTGATTAAAGGTCTGTTTTTTAACGATCTAAATCCCTTTTTCCTTTAACTTTAGAATACTAAATTAAATTTTGTCTTTTGATTACAGCATTTAAATGTTTTTTATTCTCGTTTTGCCTAGAATTTAAAACTATTTGTCTTTTGTTTTAAACATTACATTTTCCCTTTTTTTATCAAACCAATGAATTTTCATTCAGCATGCAGGATACATGTTGAAAAGGTTTCTTTAAATGTTAGAATGAAAATTCAAAAAAAAAAAAAAAACAGAAATCAAAACACACAAACTGAAAATCCTTTAAACTTTAGAAAGTTTTGAAATGTGTTCAGTTTACGCTTTACTTGTCATGGTAACATGTGTTTCCTTTAAGTGATTTGCATGCCCTGCTCTTAAATATTCCTAGAATTAGTACAAAAACAAAAAGTTTGTTTTCCTTATACAAATTAACTATTGTTAAGCTTAAGGATAAATGAAGAAAAGTAGTCTTTTTTTGGAAATAGTAGATATGTATATTGTTCCTTTAAAATAGGAAGAGTATGCCTTTTTCTATGTTGGATATAAAAGATAAAAAAAGATTTAATTTAAAAATTTTTGTTATATTTCTTATTGATTTATTTTATCTTTTATCTTTCTACTTAAATAGTACTTTGAACTACCACAAAAAATGTCTACTCATTTTTTTTGGCTCTTAGGGATTTTTAAGGATTTCTAGGGTTTGAAAAAATATGAATTAAATATGAGTATCACAGGGTTAATATTTACTTTAAATTAAATGAATAACGAAAAGGGGTCAATACACACATATTTTATTAATATTCTTCTCCTTTACATCTAAATAAATTAAGTAGTTCTTTAAAACTAAAAATACTCTTTTGGCTAGAAGCTTTTAAAATGCTGCTACGTCTATATTAAAAACGTTGCAGCATAATCTTAAATCAGATATAAACAGAGAGTGGATATTTAGCTCTCTGATTGGCTTGTTTGGCTAACCATGAGAGAGGTTATGAAGAGCTCATGTGAGAGATCTTAGCCGATACCAATAGTTTTATAAAGTATACTTCAAATAAAAAGGAGTTAAAGTTCATTTATAATCAGTGACTCCCTAGTAACATTAAAAAGTTAAATCCAAATTTAATATTCAATTTCTTTCTAATACTCTTTTTAAGTTTTCCATACTAGTTGTTGTAATCAAAGTTATTGTGATTCATTTCAGTGTCCTTCGCAAAACGAAACAAAATAGGAATACCAAGTGATTTCGCTTTAACTATTAGGTAAGAGCAAAAGTTATTTACAAGTGTAAAACATTAAAAACAGAAAGACAGACAAAAAACTTTTCATTTTAAAAAGTAGCTTTTAAACAGTTGAGAGCAACTGCTAAACAGACAAATTTCTATATATAATGTTGTTCTTAAACAGACAATTTTCTTTAGAAAGAGTTGCTGTTAAAAGGGCAACATTTCTTCAAAACAATGAGTGTTTATGTGGAAAAAGATGCTTTTAAACACACAACTTTTCTATAGCAGAAGTTGTTTTAAAATAGAAAACTTTTCTACAGTAAAATCTGCTTTTGAACAGGCAACTTTTATTTAGAAAAATTTGGTTTAGAACAAGCAATTTCCGATAAAAATTGCTTTGAAACAGAAAGTATTATATAAAAAACTTACTTTAAAACAGGCAACTTTTCTATAGAAAAATTTATTTTAAAACAAGCAACTTTTTATAGAAAAAGTTACTTTAAAACAGGTAACTTTTCTATAGAAAAAGTTATTTTAAAACAGGCAACTTTTTTGTAGAAACTGACAACTTTTCTACGGTAAAAGTTCCTTTATAACGTATAACTTTTCTAGACAAAAGTTGCTTTAAAACAGTAACTTTTCTATAGAAAAAGATGCTTTAAAAACAAGGCAATTTTCTTTTAAACTTTTCTATAGAAAAAGTTACTTTAAAACAGACAACTTTTTTATAGAAAAGGTTACTTTAAACAGGCAACTTTTCTATAGAATAAGTTGCTTTAAAAGAGATAACTTTTCTATAGAAAAAGTTGCTTTACAACAAGCAGTTTTTCTATAGAAAAAAATGCTTTTAAACAAGCAACTTTCCTATAACAAAAGTTGCTTTGAAACAGGCAACTTTCCTATAGCACAAGTTGCTTAAAAACCCGAAGCTTTTCTATAGCAAAAGTTGCTTTAAAACACGCAAATTCCCTTTAGAAAAACTGGTCACTTTTCTATAGATAAAGTTTCTGTTAATTGAGCAACTTTTATAAAGAAAAAAATTGCTGTTAACCAGACAACATTTTCTAAAGAAAAGTTGCTGTTAAACACGTAAATCAGGCATCTATTTTAAGAAAATTTGCAACTTTTCTATAGAAAATAATATTTAAAAAAACAATACAAATTATTTTTTATCTCTATCCTGTAAATAGTTCCCTTTAGCTGCAGGACTCATGTCCTTGAATATATTATTTTTTCATTTTTTTATAGTTACTTTAACTGTCTTACTTAGTAAATTGTTTAGTCCTCTACCATTTAAACAAAATGTTTTATTTTGTATCTATCAGTTTATTTTAAGTCTCAACAGCCAGTTGTAGTAGTAGTGTCGTTTGAATGTCTGTCCTTCCTACAATTCTCATGTCTTTATGATTATACCAACTACAATAAAAGAATTGCCTAAGGCTCAGTTTGGATTCTTTTTTTTTGCCTCATTTTTCTATTATTTCCAACTGACAGAACGCAAAAAAAACGGGAGGAAAAAATACTAGAAAATAAAAAACGGAAATGAGTGTAGACAGCAATAGATACAAAATAAAGTACCAAAAAAAAAAAATAGGGAGGAAACAAACACCTACAGGGATTTCTTTCACTTTAAAAATACAAAAAATGTGAAAAGACAAAAAAAATACTTTAATACAATTGAGCTTTATTATGACCAAAAAAAGAATAGGAATAAGAATCTAAGACATGTATTACATGTCTTGGTTATGCTAAGTACACATAGCATTTCGATTATTTTAAAAATTTTATGGTTTAAAAAATCTACTTGTATAATGATATTTTGTTAAATGTTTTGTTATAAGTACCACAATTTGATAAGATTATTATTTGTGTTTTCTTTTTGTGTCTTTTAAATGTTGCAGATTTTTTTGTTGTTAATACTTTTATTAATAAAGACAATTTTTATAAGAATTGTTGCTTGGAACAAATGTTATGTTAGAGACTTCTTAAAATTGTTAAAGGCAAATGGGATAATTATGTTGTCTATATATATTTACACTCTGTTAGTATTTGATTATGTTTTTTGTTGTCTATCTATCTATCTATCTATCTATCTATCTATCTATCTATCTATCTATCTATCTATCTATCTATCTATCTATCTATCTATCTATCTATCTATCTATCTATCTATCTATCTATCTATCTATCTATCTATCTATCTATCTATCTATCTATCTATTTATCTATCTATCTATCTATCTATCTATGTATCGATCTATCTATCGATCTATCTATCGATCTACCTTCTAAAACTCTTTTTGTTAAAATTTTGAACGCCTAATTGATTCAAATAATTATCTATGAAACTTTCTACTTAAAACATAATTAAATAAACATATTATAAGCAACCAAGCAAAAATTATATTTAACAAAGTTTATAAATTTTAAAATTTTCTTCTTACATTCGGTTCAACTAAAATCTCTTGATTGCTTCTTTAAAAAAAAATCCAACAAAATTAGAATTTTTTATGAGAATTTAATAAAGGTGAACTCGAAACAAACTTTTTGTTTTCTTATTAAAATAAGCAAAAGGAAAAAAATCATGGAAGTAAAGAAGAAATAAAAGAGCTAAACATAACAGATAATCTTAATAGCAAGACAAAATAGTTAAAAAGAAAACAACGAAAAAAACTTTTATTGTGCAAACTTTTTCATTTCCGGTTGTAATTTCTCTTGTTTTTCATATTTAAACTTAAAATAATCAACTAGAGTATATAACTAAAATAAAATTGGAAATTAATAAATAATAAATATTTGATTTAAAAATTTATTCTTATATTGAACTAAGAATGTTGCCTCTATCTATAAAATATAATTAAATTAAATACTTTATCTACTGCAGTTGTTTTTTGTTGCTATTGTCTGCATTTGAAAACATGTAGTTATTTGATTATTGAAATTTAGTTCTTATAATTTGTGTTATTTTAAAGAAAAATATTTAGAAAAATAAACAAAATTTTGTTTTTTGATTTGTTATAGTTGTTTTCCCCAACAACTTTTAAATAATTTAAAAGTTTTTAACACACATACATTCAATAGCATTTTTTATTAAATATTTAGAATATTTTGCATATCTGTGCAAAATAATTTATAATAAAAAAAATTCAGAAATAATATCAGTTTATTAGTTTTTGTAAAAACTTTATAAACTTTTTCTTTTAATCATAGTTGTTGAATAAGACTGTTCATTAGACTGTTCGATTATATAGATTCATCAACTATAGATCAGTCTATAATCTGGGATACAGATCTGTTTATACAATTGACTATATATTAGTCTATAGTCTGGACTATAGATCAGTCTACAGTCTTGACTATAGATTAGTCTACAGTCTGGACTATAGAACAATCTATAGCGTGAACTATAGATTTGTCAATAACCTGAATCAGTCTACAGTCTAGACTATTGATCAGTCTACAGTGTGGACTATATATCAGTCTACAGTATGGACTATAGATCATTCTGCAGTCTGGACTATAGAACAGTCTATTGCCTGAACTATAGATTTGTCAATAATCTGAATCAGTCCAAAGGCTAAACTATAAATTAGTCTACAGTCTTGACTATAGATCAGTCTATAGTCTGGACTATAGAACAGTCTATAGTATGGACTATAAATCAATCTACAGTCTGGACTATAGATCAGTCTATAGTCTGGACTATAGATCGGTCTATAGTCTGGACTATAGGTCAGTCTATAGTCTGGACTATAGATCAGTCTATAGTCTGGACTATAGAACAGTCTATAGTCTGGACTATAGATCAGTCTATAGTCTGGACTATAGATCAGTCTATAGTCTGGACTATAGGTCAGTCTATAGTCTGGACTATAGATCAGTCTATAGTCTGGACTATAGATCAGTCGGTAGTCTGGACTATAGATTAGTCTACAGTCTGGACTATAGAACAATCTATAGCCTGAACTATAGGTTTGTCGATAATCTGAATCAGTCTATAGTCTGGACTATATATCAGTCTGTAATCTGGACTATAGATCAGTCTATAGTATGAACTGCAGATCAGTCTATAGTCTGAACTTTAGATCAGTCTATTGTCTGAACTATAGATCACTCTATAGTCTGAACTATAGATCACTCTATAGTCTGAACTATAGATCAGTCTTTAGTCTGGTCTATAGTATGGACGATAGATAAACCTTTAGTCTGGGCTATAGGTTAGTCTGGACTAAAGATATGTCTATGTTCTATATTATTGATCAATCTTAAATCTTGACTATGGACTATAGATCCGTCTATAGTCTATATAGAAGTACTGTTCAGTCTAACACCTTTCTGTCTAAAGACATCTGTACAAAAATATTTTTATTTTATTATATTTCTTGCAAATTATTAAAATAGTTTTTTAAAATAATGGGATTTGTTTAACATTATTAAAAAGAGCAAAATACAGAAGAATTTCGAGAAGAATCTGAATTGAAAAATTTTTGTACTAAATTAATATATTCTAAAATTTTTTTGAAAAATTAGGTATATTAAAAGGTCTAAGAGGAAATGGTTAAAATCAAGAAACTAAAAATATTTGAAAATACTTATACCATCACATATATACACACACATATGTATATATATGTATATAAAAGTTTAAAAGATTTTAAGAAAAAATATCTGTAAAAATTTAACATATTTCTTTTTATTTATTTTCATACATAAATATTCAGTAGAAAAAAAACTTTCTACTTTAAATTTTAACAAAAAAAAAAATATTCGTATAAATCAATAATCCTGTAAACTTAATCCTTGTATTGCTAAAAACGCAAAAAAATACTACAGAAAATATAATAAAGCACAAAACCATAAATTTCTAAAATGATTCCTTTTTTGGATTTTATTATCTATAAATAAAACGAAATTATTATACAAAATCATCTACAATCAATAAATCTTAATTGATTATCGCACAACAACAATAGACAAATGCGGCCAGACAAGAAAGGAAAATAAAAACCGTCTATAAATTTTTATTGTTTATTTATCCAATTTTTCCTTTATTTTCATTTTATTGTTGAAAAAAAAGAAACAACAAAAATACAAACAAAAATACCTTTGAGTCCAGTAAAACAAAAAGTGAACTCTAAAAAAACAATACAAACAAACATATGTATACATAGTTTCGAGCAAGCACAGACACGCACTAGCATGCTCATACGTTAACTTAAATAACAATCAAATTTATAACACTAGACAACAAATTTTGGTAAAGCTTTGATCAAAATGGGTCAATCGTGAAATCTACAGAAAATTTGTAAAAAAAAGTACTTACAAAAATTTGAGATTTGTTTCTGAATCAGATTTCTCTGGACAACACTACTAAAAGCTGCGCTACGCGGTTGTCAGACACGGTTATTAGATATTCTCTGAATATTTTTCTGTTAACGTTGTTATATAGCTTAAGTTGAGTGCTTTGTAGCTCAGTGTTATTTGGGGAGCTATAACTGTTATTTTATGGTTTATGTTTATTCATGTTACAAACACTATTTTGTGTTTTTTCAAGTAACCTTATCTATATAAAGGATTTATAAAAAAATAATTAATATTTTTTAAAGATTGTATAAAACTTATATATAGAATTGACTGCATAAAACCCTATAGATCTGGAATACAGATCACTCTACAGTTTGGAACACAGATCACTCTGTAACATGGACCAGAGATTATTTTCTAGTATGGAATTTAAATAATCCTATAGCAGGGGCTGTCTGCCCTTAATCTGTACAATAGATCAGTTTATAGACAGGACTAAAAATCATTTTATAGTAAGGACAGTCCACAGTCTGGAATATAGAACAGTCTATAGTCTGGACTATAAAATAGTCTATAGTCTGGACTATAGAACAGTCTATAGTCTGGACTATAGAACAGTCTATAGTCTGGACTATAGAACAGTCTATAGTCTGAACTATAGAACAGGCCACAGTCTGGACTATAGAACAGTCTATAGTCTGGACTATAGAACAGTCTATAGTCTGGACTATAGAACAGTCCATAGTCTGGACTATAGAACAGTCTATAGTCTGGACTATAGAACAGTCTATAGTCTGGACTATAGAACAGTCTATAGTCTGGACTATAGAACAGTCTATAGTCTGGACTATAGAAAAGTCTATAGTCTGGACTATAGAACAGTCTATAGTCTGGACTATAGAACAGTCTATAGTCTGGACTATAGAAAAGTCTATAGTCTGGACTATAGAAAAGTCTATAGTCTGGACTATAGAAAAGTCTATAGTCTGGAATATAGAAAAGTCTATAGTCTGGACTATAGAACAGTCTATAGTCTGGACTATAGAACAGTCTATAGTCTGGACTATAGGACAGTCAATAGTCTTTACTATAGGACAGTCTATAGTCTGGACTATAGAATAGTCTATATAACAGTCCAGACTATAGACTGTCCTATAGTCCTGACTTTTTTATTAAAAAAAATAAATTTATTTTAAAAAGAAAATATATAAGAATTTTACTAAAGTTAAGTGTAAACAAAATATTTTTTTAATAAAACTAAGAAATGAAAATTAACTCGAAAAAATTTCCTAAAAGAGATTATATATATAGGTATTTAAGTTCCGGAATAATCTCATTATATTAAATCCCTTCTTTCCTCCTATTAAGTAACTATACATCCCTAGAGCAATGAAGTGTGAACTGGATAAATATAACGGTTTTCTTTTTATTCTTTTTTTCTTTTATATGTTATATTATTTGCTATCTTCAGCAAAATCATAGGAAAATAATAGATAATGGAATGAACAAGAAAATAAGAGCAAAACTAAAAAAGAATATAGTTAAATATAGTACTTGACTTTCGTTAATGGAAAAGGTCAATTACAAACATAAATTGGTTAACATTAAAATTAATATAATGAAGGCAGAAATGGAAATTAATGAAAGAATGGCTGCAAAGTGGTGGGGTTTTTTTAATAATTTGCAAAATATTCAAATTAAGTTTTTTCAAATATACTTATTAAGAGTAGCATTTTTCATCCGAAAAATATGCAATGAATTTTCGCATGTATAGTATAAGGACTTAGTAGCCTGTACTACCATAGTCTAGTCTATAGTCTAGTCTATAGTCTAGTCTATAGTCTAGTCTATAGTCTAGTCTATAGTCTAGTCTATAGTCTAGTCTATAGTCTAGTCTATAGTCTAGTCTATAGTCTAGTCTATAGTCTAGTCTATAGTCTAGTCTATAGTCTAGTCTATAGTCTAGTCTATAGTCTAGTCTATAGTCTAGTCTATAGTCTAGTCTATAGTCTAGTCTATAGTCTAGTCTATAGTCTAGTCTATAGTCTAGTCTATAGTCTAGTCTATAGTCTAGTCTATTGTATAGTCCAGTCTATAGTCTAGTCTATGGTCTAGTCTATAGTCAAGTTTATAGTCTAGTCTATAGTCTAGTCTATAGTCTAGTCTATAGTCTAGTCTATAGTATGGTCTATAGTCTAGTCTAGTCTATAGTCTAGTCTATAGTCTAGTCTATAGTCTAGTCTATAGTCTAGTCTATAGTCTAGTCTATCGTCTAGTCTATAGTCTAGTATATCGTCTATTCTATAGTCTAACCTACTAGATAGCCCAGTCTATAGTCTTGTTTATATTCTAGTCTATAGTCTATGCTATAGTCTAGTCTATAATATAGTCTATAATCTAGTCTATAAGCTAGTCTATAATCTAGTCTATAAGCTAGTCTATAGTCTAGTCTATAGTTTAGCCTATAGTCTAGTCTATAGTTTAATCTATATTCTAGTCCCTAGTCTATAGTCTTGTCTTTATGTGAATATCACAGAAGTTCATATTTTGCATCATGGTAAATAATATAATAAATAAAGTTTAGCATACTTTAAGCTGCAATAAATATAAAAATTCAGAGCATACTTTTGTGCTAAAAGTAAATAAACATAACAAGTTTAGACTTCCTTTTTAGAAAATATTTTCGAAATCCTCTTCAATCGTTTAAATTTTATATTAATTAATAAATTTGAAAAATTGTTATCACTTCTTCACTTAACTATAATAGCTGCTCTTAATGCTTAATTAACTTATTTACATTTCATTGAGTTTTATGAGCAAAAACTTTTAAATTACTTATTCATTTACTATTATGGAAAATATTTGTTACTTAAACAAAAACAATGAAAGCATTTTGATGAAGGACCTTGAAGTTTTTCTCCAGAAAAAAAATCAAACTAAAAAATATACCATAAACACTGTAATCATTAAGTAATAATATTTATAAATCTGCACGATGTTAAGTGTGAATACAGAGATATTTTTTTCCGAAAGACAATAAAAATTTATAATTTTATAAAATTTATTTGTTGGATTTTTACTTCAGACGCCTTTTAGACTAACATTTAAATGCTTATTAATAATTACGTTTAAAATTAAACTTTATTTCATGAATGTTATCGTACGCCTAAAATTATACTCTTGTTATAATTTATATTACATTTTTATGACAAACCTCTGAAGACGTTAACAACAACGCAATTTCAAGAAAATCCTTATAAAATCCTAGTCATTTCAAAAAAATGAGAGGGTGTTAAATGTACAATAATAACAAACATTATAATAGTATTATTTTTTATTTCTATAATTATTGTGTATGTATGTAAGATTGTATGTAAAATCTATGTATAAACAAATATACAATGCTGTTTTTTTTTGCTGTATGTATAACAATAGTATTATTACCATTACTTAACAAGTTAACGTTTTTATATTAAAATATATTTCTTGTATAAAAATACATTGTATCAAGTTTATCAGCAACAACGACAGGGCGGCATTACCAATTAAACAACAATTAGTTGGCGTTAGCAAGACCATTTTGGGGCTAAATACGTTTTTTTTTCTTTGCAGCAAACTGTTGAAATAAAACGTATTATGATTAATGAACAGAAAATTAAATTATATTAAATGAAATGTATAGTTAAGATATGAAGGGGAGAAAATATTTTATGATTCATTGTTTTGATAAAGCAAAATATTTATCATAAAACATACTTTTAGGGGTAATTTGTTATTGTTAATTAAAAGTGTTAAATAATGACAATGTTTTTAACAAATTTGTTGTGGCAAGTGACTAATGCCAATAGAAATATATTTGCTTTTTATATTTAAAAGTATTAGACAGATTTTAAAAAATACAAAAACTTAGACATACTTTAAAGATGAACGAAAGTGAACATGTATAGTCTAGTCAATAGTCTAGTCTATAGTCTAGTCAATAGTCCAGTCTATAGCCTAGTCTATAGTCTAGTCTATAGTCTAGTCTATAGTCTAGTCTATAGTCTAGTCTATAGTCTAGTCTATAGTCTAGTCTATAGTCTAGTCT
>NC_060954.1:58464678-58467607 GCF_022045245.1 Lucilia cuprina
AGTTCAGTTCTAGTTCAGTTCTAGTTCAGTTCTAGTTCAGTTCTAGTTCAGTTCTAGTTCAGTTCTAGTTCAGCACTAGTTCAGTTCTAGTTCAGTTCTAGTTCAGTTTCAATTCTAGTCCTGTTAATTCTTTTTAAAATCATTCATAATTTTTGTCGTAATTATTTAATTTTATAATTAAAGTAAAGTACAATTGATTTACGGTGGAAATATGTCTACACAAACACTTAAGCAGAAGAATGAGCTCTTTGTCTTCAAAAACACACTTACACTCACCCATTTACAAACTTGAGATCTAAACACCATTTTTATTGCATGCATTTAGGCGACAAATGTTCTGTGTCAAAGTTCTTATCAGAAAATCATTAACAGAAACCAGTTTGTTTCTTTTGACTTTGTCATGACTTTGAGTTCATTCATTCTTTCATTCTCTGTAACAAAATTTACAAATTATAAGTATGAGTTATATTTTTTTGTGGTAAATATTTGCAAAATGAATGTAGAAAAAAATTAAAACAGTTTTGAAAAATGTTCTTGGTTTTTTTTGTGTATAAATGTTTTTATTTTATATGCTTTATTCTACTACGATTGTAAAGTGTATTTTATCTTAATGATTTTTGAAGAGAAAAAAAAAAAAACAAAATATATGTAATAAAGAAAGGAAACAGAAATCTATAGAAATATGTTTTATATCCTCTTTTGTTTACTGTTATATGAATACATATTTAAGTTAAAAATGTTTACGATATTAAGCATATGTATGTATATATGACCTTACTTCGTTTATTTGTCTGTCCGTTAGTGCTGCAAGGTCTGTAGGTCCTGCTGTTGGAAGTGACTTTTTAGAACTTTAATTCTTTGATTCCTTCACTTCTTGTAGTTTATATAATACCAAAACTTTTAAAGTTCAGCTTAGAAACAACTTAAAGTGATTACAGTCTTGTTTACTTAGAGACAATTAAGTGGCTTCTTATTAGATTTTTGGAGTGTTTTACATAAAGAACATAAATGTTAAACTTATTATATATCAACGAAAGTGTATATTGACTCCTGGAAAACTGCTGGTTTATTTTCTACATTTGTGTGAATGTGTGTGTGTGTGACTCATTTTACAGGTTGTTCTGCTTGATTTAATATTTCGTGCAAGTTTGTATATTTTATTTTATGATTCAGTTCTGTTTTTTTTTTCTTGCTACTATTTGCCTTCAGATCCCTATATACTCATTCCGTTAGACAAATAAATAAAAATGAATTTCCACCACATTGAATCCAAACAGTGATTTATTAAGATGCATGACATGCTGTATAAGATAAAAAAATATATACATATAGATTTACTAAATGTTTCATCTTGAGGATATTTTTGCTCGACAAAATTTTTGTTTTTCTATTTTGGTTTTCCCTAGTTAAGTACTTATTCATTTTCATAGAAATGTAAATAGTGTTGGAGTGATATGTGGCTTTATACATCATTATTTTAGAATTATGTAAATGGAATAGTGTGGAATTTTGGGTAAATTAATTTGGAATTTGTTATGTTTAATAATGTGACCTCATAAAAAGCGACTTTTTTATTTCCGTTTTAAAAGTTTCTAATACACCTAAAAGTATGCCACAGAAAAAAGTAATTATACAACCGCCTTGTTGTATGTTTTAGTTTAAAGCATAATTTTCATGAACGAAACAGTCTACATGATTTTGCTTGCATAGTTTTAGGCGGCTATAAATAAAATTAATGAGTTTTGTGTTGTAAATATGAAAAGAAGGTTGAAAATCGTCAGCATGTTTTTGTAATTAGAAACTAGAATTTAAATTAAAATAAACACACCTACCACCATTAACACTCTACATAAAGCTATTTTTCGGCTGCCAGGATGTAGAGAAAATGAACATAAAATGCCGAGCAATTGTGAACTTTTTCAAAAAGTGCTAAATGTACAAAAAAGTCAAGGTTTTTAGTTAATTAAACTAAACATTAGAAAGTTTCAATATACAACAACAAGCTATTGATTAACAAATTTTAACCACTTACTTTATAGAATCTCTACTAAAAATATGCAATTTTTAAAATATTTCTTTAAACAATTTTAAAATTCAAAATCTCAGGCAAAATAAATTTCCTTCTTCAACCAAAAAAAAGCTGAATAAATTTCACATAACTTTTCAATTCTTTTGCATAAACTTTTTATTAGGCATCTATATGACTCTGAGCGTCGTCTCACTTAATGACTTACTTTGAAATAAACTTAATTACACACAATTATAACTTTTCACAACTAACAATGACGATCTTAATTTCCTGCATTCTAGTTTATCAAGAATAAATGTCAAAAGTTTCTTAATGACAAGAATCTACTACTACAAGTAAATAAATACCACGCTGTTAAATTGTGTGACAGCGTATAATGATTACGAACTTTTCTGTTTTTATTTTTGTTTCGTTGTATTTGAGAAATGTTAGAGAACACAACAAAACCATAAGCAAAAAAGAAATCTTTTTACAAGTTTATTTATTTATCTATTATTAAGCAGAGAAATAATTTTCAACCATAATTTCAACACAATGCTATAAGTTAAGCATTTAAATAATTGGCTTTGGGTTTAGAGTAACCCAGCATATAACTAAGGTTGGAAATAATTATTAGTCTGAAAATAGGCAATAGTTTTTGTGTCTGAAGGGTAATAAATTCTAGGAATATTCGTGAATAACTTTAAAAATATATTTAAATAAATTTAATAAATTCTAGGAATATTCGTGAATAACTTTTAAAATATATTTAAATAAATTTAAAGTTTTTAATAAAACTGGACTAAGCTATATAATAGGCTATAGACTAGACTATAGACTAGACTATAGACTAGACTATAGACTAGACTATAGACTAGACTATAGACTAGACTATAGACTAGACTATAGACTAGACTATAG